>NC_051067.1:39667835-39840335 GCF_004664715.2 Peromyscus leucopus
GTACATTATATATTCACAAACATTTAAAAGCTTTCTTTTGCTAGGAGTATTTTAATTTTGCTAAGAGTATTTTAATTTTCTACTTATGTGTGTCCTTCTTATCACAAATTTCTACAGTGAACATTTTTCATAGAATTTTTAGCCAGAGGCTTCTCGGTGGATCCTCAAGTTTTAAAAATACAGTCATTAATCTGCTCGCATCACCCACGTTCATTGTCTTGTTTGTCAAAGAAACAGCATCCAGCACTCATGAGTGGCACAAAAGACGTCAGGTCTCCTCCTCCTGTGGAGAGAGAAAAGAGAAAGGTTGATCACTCCAGCTATTCTGAGAAGCCTGCTGTTGGACTGAAGTGAAAATGACAATGGGGATTGCCATAGATGGGTTTTTCTGAGCCTGGCAGTGTTCTGCGAAGCCTATGAACACCATCCAACACATCTAGTCATCACAAGCACATTATGCCATAGCTACAGCCGCTCTCCTCCTGGTTGTAGAAGATGGGGTTCAGCCACAGACACACTGATTTCCCCCGGTGCTGTTAGATGCCGGGCCTGTGCAGTAAACCTCCCCACTGAACTACCTGAACCTGGTTTCCATAAAGGATTCCTGGGATCATGGAGTTAGTGTTCTGGGAGTTCCACTTGGCCGAGGCCTTAAAGAGCAGGAATCACTCGGGTGGAAAAAGAGGTGAGGGTTGTCCCTAAGGGAAATGGTGGCGCTGCCCAGGCGCAGGGATGGTACAGTGTGGGAGAACTGGCTTGAACAGGAGCCTGAGGAGCCTGCCTGTGCAGGACTGAACTGGTCCCTGCACGAGGAGAGCAGGAAAACATCATGTTTGCTATTCCTACGAGGCAGGCACCGAGTTTCCAGAAACCTTCACTCTCTCAAATGCTCATCCCTCCGGCAGCTGCAGAAGTCACGTCCTTTACAATAAATGACACTATCTAATGGAAAAGTGCCCTGCAAAATGCTAAGTCTATGTGAGGGGTATTAGAAAATGTATTTTCCTCTTGACAAGTCAACAAAGGTATAAATTAAACGATGTTTTTGTCCATGTCCAAGTCCAGTGCGGGGAATGTATGCAGAGTTCGCACAGTAGATAATTCTCTCTAATAGCTGTGGGCTGACATATGAGTCTGGCGGGGAGTGTGCCGAAGTTAAGCTCATCGAAGGACTTGTAATTGTGTCTCTCACTTGACCATGTAACACCCAAGCCATCACTTCATTGTAGAAAGACTTCATTTCATGATGTGTTTTGCAGGCATTAACCAAACAAACAAACGAACAAAAAAGTGGTCAAAGCTGTTCTTGGGTGGTGTCTAACGAGCCCCTGTCAGGAAGAGCCTGGTGTCACTAGAGGGGAGCAGAGTGGGGAGGGAATTCTCTCTCTTTAGCGACAGACTGCCTCAAAGGAATAAGCAGAGAGTTCTAGAGGAGGACACCCAAGCCTTTCCACTCTCAGCATGCGTGCCCAGGCATGCACCTCTGTGCACACACATGGGCACACACACAACATGACCGGCCAACGCACACATACAAAATAAATAAATATTAACAACAAGAAAGGATCCAATAAGGACTGTGCTGGAAAGAACCCCAGCTCTCCGTTCAAGTGTTCACACTCATCTTTATACCTCCTTCTTTAAATCACACCAGGGCAGTCAGGGCAGTCCAAACCATAGCAGGGATGAAAAGACGTGCACTCAGAAGAGTACAAAGACAGAATGAGTCAGTCTGTACTTGTCTTCTTTACTGGCTTAATCCCTCAAGTATTCCTCCAGCTGACATTGTATTGTCTGAGGATTAATTTAGTAAAACTCTTAGAACAGCGCCTGGCACACAGTAAGCACTATGCTACATTTTACTACCAATTATAGCAAACATTTGCATCAGCGCTCCTGGTTTTTATGTTTTCGGCCGTGCATAACCCTCCTTCTCTGCTATACCCATTCAGGTTGCCCAGAATCTAGGCCGTTCTGGCATTCTGTGCAGTTGGAATTAGATTAACCATCCTCTGTGCTTTGTCTTCCGAGCTGAGGTAGAAGTCCCACGAGGGACTTTGTCCTTTGCACACAAGACAGTCTCTGGAGAGAGCTCCTTAGCAGTGATCCAGCAGGGCAGGGCTAGAAGGGGAACAGCCTCCATCCTTAAGTCACTATAAGACTGTGGCTACACCTAAGCCACAGCAGAGGCTGTTAATTGAGAAGCCATTGTGGGGTCCTTTTTAATAACAGACAGGTGAATGCAGGAGGCACAGAAGGCGTTGGAGGAACCAGACTTGTAAAGCACTCGGGCCTATTTTCTCCAAAGGAAGAAAATGACTGACGCTTGGTCACCCGGAAGGCTGGTGTGGATGTTGTCTGGCAACCTAGAGATCTTTTTGCTATTCTATGGAGCCAGCCTTCCTGAATCCCCCGATATCCTGAGCATTGTTTAAGCCCTTTTCCTGAGCTTTGTGACTCAGTAAATAGAACCCATCCTTCTGAAGGTGGTCCCATGTACTTTGCATCCTCCATCAACAGAATCTATCTGTATGCTTACTACAAATCCTCCTTAGGCCCTTGCCCTGAGCATTTTTCCTCAGTTAACAGAACTCCTTCCTATTGTAAAGGTCTCCAGTGCTTTGTTACTTTGCTAGGGGTTTTCTATGTAGCTATGCCTAGAGCTTTGATGTAATAATTGTCATGAGGAAACCTTTTTTCCAAAGTTTTATTGTGCTGAAATGTGTAAGAAAAATAAACCCTGAGGTGAGACCCTGGAAGTTTTTTGTCCCAGCACTGCTAAGGTGGGGCTGACCTGAGTTTCATTCTTCACCTCTAGAGAATTGTGTTCCCGGCAGCCATGATGCTTGCAGGATCCCCATGGAACCTTGTTTATTTTTCAGATGGGCGGGTGACTAGTTTGTATCTCTGTTTCCCCTATTGTAGCTTGGGGGTGAATGAAGGCCAAATAAAGTGGGTAGAATGATGTGTATCACTGCCAGGCCTGATTCTCCTTCACAGAGACCCCAACCACCACCATGTGTCTTTTAGCCTGTGATGTCTGGGACCTAAGGACATTCAAGCTACAAAGTGGACATTCTTCTTGAAGGTCTATGGCACAAACTCTATCTCTTTCTCCTGATGAAACACCTTATAATGGAGTAATAAGCATCTGGTGTTTCCCACTGAGCATCAAGAGCTTGTAGATGTGGCAGCAAACACTCTTTACCTCAGTTTGATCTGATATTTATCTATGGAAACAAATTCAACATTTTCATCCAAAGCAATACAGACTTCCCATTATTCCATCATAGCTAGACCTTAACGCCATGTTCTAGTCAGTGATTACAAATCCTGAACCCCACCAAACTCAAACACCTTTAAGTTTCTACACCTTAGCTGGCTTCGTAAGAGTCCTAGAGAGCTTGCCCTCATGGGCAGCATTCTCACTGGCTTATGATACGCTCCTCTGCCCACAGATCTCATCTCCCAACCTGCCGTTGTTTGCTTCCCCAGGATGTTCAGGGTCCCACAGAGTAGCTCTTTTTCATCCTTATTATGTTCCCTGTCTCACTCTATTGAGTCCTAAAGGAAGGACTTTCAGGTTTTGTTCATTTATATCTGCACACATGTAGAGCAGCATTCAGAGTGTAGAGCGCATCTTTAAAATTTATTGAAAACACTGGATCAGTTATCATGTGTGAGTGTTTACTGGGTAGCCCGCTGGGTTATCTGCCCTGGGAATATTCTGGTAACTAAAGCAGAGGACAGAGTCTACAAATGACAAATCCCAATTGCACAATGTTGTCCAGAACAGTTGGAAAGAGGCGATTGAGATGCCTCCCAGGCAGGAAGCGGCCACACAGATGCCTGCAGAGCAGTGAAGAGTTTGCCACGCAGTAAGAAACAGGAAAATTCAAGAGATCCAGCAGTTGGGGAAGATAAGAAACCAGCAAGGGCTGGGAATGTGCCTGTAACACACAGCATGGCAGAGAGAAGCACAAGAGGTCTAAAGAGCCAGCCCTTCACGCTCCAAGCTAAGTGGCTATGGAAGGTCCTAAAGGAAAACCAGGGGTTCTTCTCCTGCACTCCAGATCACCCACAACGCCAGCTCACACATCAGAGCCCATTGCCTCTTCCCTGATTAAATTTTCTCTTTATGTTTACAACTGACTGGGCTGAAGGAGCAACCTCTGATTCTCAGAACCCTTAGCACTACCTTTAAAACCTATTTAAAAAAGTGCATTTTTCACCCACACTTGGAGCTAGCAGTGTTTGGGGGATTTTGTTTGTTTTTCTATTCGATATTTTGGAACATGAATCATCTATGTAGAATTCCTAAGCAATTTTATAATATATATTACATATGTTTAGAATTGTATATTTACTTCAGTGTGTTAAATCCAAATGTGTGGGTAAAGCTACAGTCCAGTGTGCATCACCACAATTGTTTAAGCAAGTCTAACAATGGAATTGGACATTTGCTGAAAATTAAAATGACCAGCTTTGCTACGTTTGGCTAATAACAGCAGAGAAGAGGTGAGCAAAGTTATGCACAAGAAAATAGAGAGAGAGGAGAAAGAAAAAGAAAAGTGAACTATGTACTTGGTCAGTTGTAGGTTTCTCCACCCAGGGTGCATGGGGTGAGGGTTCAGATGAAGGAATTTCTAATGCCATAAATTTGTGATTACCAGTAGGGTCTAAAAAAGTGCTGAATCTAGGGGCTGGAGAGATGGCTCAGTGGTTAAGAGCACTGGTTGTTCTTCCAGAGGACTTGGGTTCAATTCCCAGCACCCACATGGCAGCTCACAATAGTATGTAACTCTAATTCCAGGGGATCTGACACCTCCATAACAATGTACATAAAATAAATTTAGATAAATTATTATTTTTTAAAAATATTATTTTTTTTTAAATGCTGAATCTAAACACCTTGGGAGATAACTGTTTTAATCTCCTTAGGAGTGTTCCTAAAGAGATTACATATGGGGACGGTGGGGAGAGAGCAGCTGCATTTTCTCTCAACCTGACATTTTTATCTGAATTCTATAATTTGTAAAGTTTAAAGATCTTTAACCTTGACCTGGTAATATGGCTCAGAGAGTGAAGGAGCTTGCTGCCAAGTCTGAAGACCTGAGTTCAGTCCCCGGGGCTCCACACGGTGGGATGGGAAAGTGGACTCTCTCAAGCTGTCCTGACCGCACTTGCGCAGTGTCAAGCGTGTGCCTCCCCACCCACCACAAGCACACAAAATAGATCAGATACAATTGTTAAAGGAAAAAAACATTTTTTATCTTTCTCTGACAGCTTTCATTTTTACCCATCTTAAATTTAAGTTCGAAGTTCATAATATTAGAACTGGAAAGATGCTTTTTACATCAAAAAAAAAAAAAGAAAAAAAAAAACAGTCTTTGGGAATCTTCTCCATTCTGCCACTTAGTGACAATTTTCCCCATACCTGGAAGGAGATGCTTCGCAATGGTACGTAATTAGCTGTGTTCCTTCTGGAAGGTGGGTGCTGTTACCATTATCCTCAAGGTACCGTGAAGATACCAAGGCACAGAAACAGTGCACTGCCTGAAAGTCTCCCCATGAGCATGTGACCAGCTGCCTGGAATCGAACTTCAACCCCAGAGGCTTCTCCTTTTCAACACAGAAAAATACTTTCCAGCATTTGACTGGAGTGAACCCCTTCTCAGTGTTCTTCATTTGGCGGTTCCTTCGGTCCTCATCCCGTCTTTCTGAGTGGGTAATTACCGTACTGCGCAAGGTCGGTATGGTGACATTTGTCAACACGTCAAGGACATTCAGTTAATTATTAGCACCCATTCCCTTGTGCGCTGTCTACAGGCACAAACCACTACAAATACCCCAGAGCATTTCTAATATTAGTCCTGAAAACTGAACTTTGGTTTTCATATAGCAGACCAAACACATTATTGACTGATTATTTCTTCAGTACTCTCTTCAGAATAATTTTTAAAGAATCAATTACAAGTAGACAGTTCCTGGAAACTCAAATACAAGTAATTATTTTAGTATCCTAACTTTCTTTGCAGTGTGGAGGGAAATTGGTTGTTACCAAGAAACAACTGAGAAAAACCCCAAAGTAAGTTTTTGGTCTAAAACTCATTCTGCCAAAATATTATGAACTTAGAACTTGAATTTAAGATTGGTAAAGAACTGATCTTTGCATTACAATATGAGGATAAATCCCAGCCACACAAAAAGAAGAGACAGTCTCACTTCAGAGTCTTATATACTAAGCTGAATTACTCTATTTCTTAAAGACTACCAACTTCCTTAAAACATAGAGTAAACACAGTCATTATCTTGTATCCTTGTTTGTTTTCCTCTGTAGCTAGGGAACCTGGTAGACAGTAAAGGCAGCCCTTAGAGGAAGCAAGCAATTGTGTTTCCTTATAGATAAACTAACAAGTCCCAATAATAAACCCTCCTGGCCTTCTAGGCCCATGGTGCGTCTCCAGTATCTTTCACTCCTACAGATTTAAAGTGGCAAAGGCAAGGATGGCTACTGCCACCCTAAACTGAAAGCGTTTTCTAATTTGTTAAGCAACACTCATTATGACCTGTGTTAGCAACAGGAGAGTTACACAGAAGGAACTGTGTGGCCATGTCCCGGGAGCTGCAGTCAGCAATGGCGCTCATGGAACACAGCCCAGGGGATAACAAAGCTACTCTGAGTGCATCCTGGAGAGGCAAAGGCCCGGCAGCACTGTTCCCAGAACGCCCCTTGCTTCTGAGGTGTTTCCTTGTGTTTGCTGATGCCCAGTTCCCGCTGTATCAATCGTGGTGTGGTGACTATGTGAAAGGCTCCCACCATATCTAATTTAGGGTGATTGTTTCCTGGGAGAATCCCACTCCTCACAGGGCAACTTACGTGTAGATCATAATGAAGATGGTTTTTATGAGAGCAATATTGATTAGTTAGATCCATGAATTAACTGGACTTTCTGAGTTAGCCTAAAAGATGCAGGTGGTTAAGACAGTCAAAAAGATGAGGAAAATGGTTTAGGTCACTCTGCCAATGGTTCCACTAAGATAAAATTAATAAATAAATAAATAAAATAAAATAAAATAAAACGAGAGAGAGAAACAGGCCAGGAGTTACTTTCCCCTTTGTTAGATGTGAGATTTGCAGAAGACAGTAAGAACAAGGAAGTTTCATACATCATCAATTCTGCCTGTGGGAACACAGGATGACAGTGGAAGACAATAATTATGTCCCCACACCCAGGCTTGGGCCTGGGTTCCCTGATCACGTAATGTACAGAATTAATCACAGGCCCCGGAATGCACCTTGAAAAACAAAGTTGTGAAAGGAAATGAAGTGACCCTGTTGTGTGTACGGAAAACCAGATGCTTAGCTGACCGTTCATTTCAAGTTCCTCTAGAGGAGAAATCAGAGATCTGCTACGCTGGAATGGCAGACAGCTGCCAGCCAGTGCAAAGGGAACTGCTGAAAGGTACTCGGCTTGCTCAAACTTCGTTAATCAATAATAAAACAACTATTGCTTTGGGGTGAAGATGTTATGGTGGGAAAATTAATACAAAGAAAAATGTTTAACTCCTTGTGGGCTTCTAAGGAAAACATGTAACTTGTAATCTTAATATGATTTCTTCCTATGTAAAGATTTTAATTTGTTTTTGAAAAATATGTAACGTATGGTTGTGAGGTAATCTCTTCTCGCAAAGAAATCTTTGTGTTAGGTGGAATAAAAGAGATAAGAAAAAACAGGAGAAGGAAAGACACTGAAGGAAAAATATCAGGGAAGAAATAAAAAGGATAAGATTGGGAAGGAGACAGAAGGAAAGCTGGGAAGAAGACGGGAGACATCGGGGAGAAGAACAAACAGGGAAAGAAAAAAAAAAAAAAGAATCCAGCAGAGAGGAAAACAAAATGGAGACTTAAACTTTGGCCCTCTGAAAAAAGTCTCCTGTGTGCGTCTGTGTGTCTGTCCCAGTAGCTCCCTAGTCCACATCTCTCCAATTTCTCGGACCTGCCCAGAGCCTGCTGAGGGATAGACCCCTGGGCAGCAACACACATTCAGTGTCTTATATTTTGTAACCTCTAAGTTAGAAATTATATGGTATCCAATGATGAAGCACTAATTCATCCCACTTAATATTCATCTAGGTTCGTAAAGTAATTATCTGTGTGTGAAGTCAGTCTTTAAGCTGACAAGTTGAATCCTTATCACTTGTTACGTAAAACTTCACTCCATTTAAAAAATTACTTTATGATTTTATTTAGTTCAATACCCAAGTTAAAATTTTTGTATTAAAAAGTGATTTTATTTAGCTAAATAGACCTAGTAGAAAAATTGGTAAATTTAAGGTAGTCTTTTTTTCTTATAAAATAAACCCTAGACTTCTGTAAACTAGATTATTATGGTAACACTTTTACATTATGATAAACACAATTAAACTAGAAGTCAAACTATAAATAAACAACAAAAAATGTGCAAATGCAGTTATGAACATGAGGCCACACCTTAATTCAAAGCCTAAGAATGTGGAATAATTTACAATAATTAAGAGTTTTTAATTAAAGTTGATGTACTGCTTTAAAACCTGTTTATATTTAAATTACAATATAATTTACTCATTTCCTACTGAGATAGACAATGTGCTCAAAGTTACTCATATTCCTAAAACAGGATGATTCACAGCAACTGTGCAAATTAGAGGAGATAAGTGGAATAAAAGGCTGACAGTGAACACAGATGTAGGTATCTACTGAAGTATTCTGATTAAAGAAACAAAGGTCAGAGGTCCTGGGGGGAGCAGGAACAGGAGTAATTCAGGATAGGAGTACCCCTCTGGTCCTCTTCCAAATTTGGTAGACATTCTACTGTTATATCCCTTATAATAAATCACGAAGGCTTAAGTAATAGTTTTATACGTAGTAGAAGCAACCTTCTGTCTCAGCACCCATGTTTATGTTGTTTCTCACTTTCCTCCGGAACCAACAATAAAAACCTTCAGCCAATAACCCTGCCTGCCTGTGACAATCAGGCATGGAATTACCAAAGCATGGATTTCAGAGATTTTGAGACAACATGCTGTTTCACTGATTTCTTCTGGTCAGGAACTGTCTTGTTTGGGTCATTAAAATCAAGTTCCTGGAGGCAGCTATTTTATATTTATATTCTTGCACACAGGCATGCTATTTTTGAGCAAACTAACAACCACCTGAACTCATACAAACACTACACATCATACCACATGCATGCACATGGGCACACAAAGTTTTGAAGGAGATAAAAAGGGCAACTGACACAAAGAAACAGAATGAATCTCACCGAAGGAGAGAAAACCATCCACTCTGAACAGTTGTCAAACGCAGAGTATCAAACTCCTCCAACCCTGGAGCCTGTTTATACATTTTTGAGCCTGATTTGTGGTCCTTTGGCACCAAATCATCCAAATGAGAACCAGAAAAGGCAGGAGAGCTGTGCAAGAACAAAGCTGTAGCATGGAGGAGACGGAAGCGCCAGAAGGCTGCCAGGTGGCCTATAATGTAGACATGAACATATCTAGCACAGCTTCTAGAAATAAATGGTGTAGGAGGTGATTAGCATGGTGTTGACTTGTATCGCGGAAGAGTAAGCTACGGATTTCTTCGAAAAGGCAAGACAGCTTATAAAAGAAATGGGTCTCGAGGAAGTGCACTGAGCTTTGTACATCCAATATTTAGGGCCAGAATTCTTCAGTGGGCAGTTAGGGTGGACGAAATGACATTAGACCTTCATCCGGACAAACAGAGGGACAGAAAAGCCCTCTAAGGACTCTGAATTCAGTTTCTTTTCCTTTTATTATGAATTAAGTCAGCATTCACAGCAATGGCTTTCATTTTGGCGTTTCTTGCTCAAGTCCTATGCTTCCTTCCAGTTCACCCGCACCTCACTGGCTGCCTCGATTCTTCCCCTCACCCCTTTCTACGCTTGTCACTGCGACTATGAGAGTAAACATAGCTTGGACAAAGTGCTCTAACGCGACAAATGTCTACATCTGCATTTGAACAACTGTGTTTCCTTTCTCACCAGAATCTCAGACTGGCGATTGTCAGCGTTGGAGAGGTTTGCTCGGTAATGCCAGACCACATTTTATTATACCCTATGAAGCTTTCAAAAACTGGTAAGATCTCAGGGGTCTTAGGTTAAGCAAAACTCTAGTATGATGTACGTTTTTAAACCTACAATTGTGAAAAGGCTGTACTTTGTGACAGACTCCTCCTGTTTAGATCTTTCAAAATGAAAGCAAAGATCTAAACTTGAAAGTGCTTCTTCCCCATATAAACCCTCGGGAACAAGTGTTTCAAAGGACAAACGTCCTCCAGGGGTCGCAGGGCAACACCAGGTCTATTTACTGTCTTCCTAAAATGTCAACCTTCCCTTATAACTTCGCTCCTTCTGGTGGAGTGACTCAGCTTCACCGGAAGTGACGTTTACCACAAGGCTCGGAAAGCGAAAATTTCCCTAGGAAACATTTCTTTCAAAACAACCAACCGAGCAATTGTAGCTTGAAAGTAACTAGAGCTTCTGGCTAAACCTTAAAAATTAAGCTGAATGCAGTGTTTGGCCACAACTCTCTTTTTGAGGAGGTGGGTGGCTCTGAAAAGAGCCTTTGGAAATCGCGATAGAGGCTTACTTGGCACGGCCACTTCACTTGGAGCTGGTGTACTTGGTGACGGCCTTGGTGCCCTCGGACACGGCGTGCTTGGCCAGCTCCCCGGGCAGCAGCAGGCGCACGGCCGTCTGGATCTCCCGGGACGTGATGGTCGAGCGCTTGTTGTAGTGCGCCAGGCGCGACGCCTCGCCCGCGATGCGCTCGAAGATGTCGTTGACGAACGAGTTCATGATGCCCATGGCCTTGGACGAGATGCCCGTGTCGGGGTGCACCTGCTTCAGCACCTTGTACACGTACACCGAGTAGCTCTCCTTGCGGCTGCGCTTGCGCTTCTTGCCGTCCTTCTTCTGGGCCTTGGTCACCGCCTTCTTGGAGCCCTTCTTCGGGGCGGGAGCGGACTTCGCGGGCTCAGGCATCTTCAGATCTCTAAACACCGGAAGCTCAGTGTGGGTTGGAAGGAGACTTCTCCTACTTATAGGGCGTTTATGCTAATGAAGGATGTCCAATGAGTCTTAGCTAATTGGAAGAAGAAATATCGGTGGCTTCGTGGGTGGGGATATGCAAATGAGGTCCTGAGACTCAGATTTCCTATTGGCTATATCGCTGAGCCCTCTTGTAACCAATCATGTAGTTGCTTTTACTATCCAGGAACCGATTATAAAAGCAGCCTGCTTTACCAGGTTTGGTACTTTAGGTTGTCTTGCTGTTGTTTCAATAATGTCTGGACGAGGTAAGCAGGGTGGCAAGGCTCGCGCCAAGGCCAAGACCCGCTCGTCCCGGGCCGGCCTGCAGTTCCCCGTGGGCCGCGTGCACCGGCTGCTCCGCAAGGGCAACTACTCGGAGCGGGTGGGCGCCGGCGCCCCGGTCTACCTGGCGGCCGTGCTGGAGTACCTGACGGCCGAGATCCTGGAGCTGGCTGGCAACGCGGCCCGCGACAACAAGAAGACGCGCATCATCCCGCGCCACCTGCAGCTGGCCATCCGCAACGACGAGGAGCTCAACAAGCTGCTGGGCCGCGTCACCATCGCGCAGGGCGGCGTCCTGCCCAACATCCAGGCGGTGCTGCTGCCCAAGAAGACCGAGAGCCACCACAAGGCCAAGGGAAAGTAATTTGACAACCAACCGTCAAAACTTTAGGAAACTTCAAACCCAAAGGCTCTTTTCAGAGCCCCCACAGTTTCAAAGAAAGAGTTGGACAAAGTACAATGATGGAAGTCTTTACCCCAACCCGGCGAGCTTTAGTTACTCATAATTGGCTTGAGATTTTGTGGTGTACAGTTTATTGGCCAAGGTCAGTAGGAGCCCCTAGAATGTAACTGGACAAATAAGGAATCTGAAAGCCAAACGTCTTGCCATAACTTTAGAGTTCTGGCCAGTGTAAGTGGAGTGGTAGCCTAAGTGTAAAAGTCTGAAGGGTATCTATTTTAACTATTAAAAACACCTCCCAAGGCAATCAAGGGACTGCAATGAAAAATAATGAATTTAAATATATCTCTCAGTTTACGGAAAGCAAATGAGAGTTTGGGCCTCCGGCCTTCCAGAAACAAAGGAAATGGAACCTTAGGGAAACCCCCAACTCCATTTTTCTGGGCTCTTGGCATCACCAACTTTTTCCTCAGGATAGCATGACTTGAACGGTAAATGAGGGTCAGGGAAGCCCAGTGGACAAGGGCGTCCTGTGCCTTCATTGGACAGACTGACCAAGCACTGGAGCCACATAGTAAAAAGCTCGTGACATTCCACTGAAGCGTTGAGGATGAGACCATTAAGTTCCTACAATTCGGATCCACATACGTACTACTAGAAGTGTTGTGGATTTGTTTTGGTTTGGGTTTTTTCCTTTTTTCGAGTCGGTTTTTCTGTGTACCCCTGTCTGGAATTCACTTTGTAAACCAGGAAGAGATCTGCCGGCCTCTGCCTTCCCAGTGCTGGGATTAAAGGTGCGGCCCCCACACCCAGTTTCGTGTTGTGTTTCTTAATCCAAACAGAAGTTGGTCCTTCCAGGCTTGTGACACTGACTGATGTCTGAGGACCCAGGCAGCCTCTTACTGGTTCCCTAGCAGGCATTCTAAAAGGAAAATAATTAAGACAGAAGAAAAACAACCATCTTGAATGCCATAAGATTATTCTGTCTGAGGCCATACTACCCTAACTGTGGAAGCTAAGTAGGGTCTTGCCTGGTCAGTACTTGGATGGGAGACTACCTGGAGATACCAGTGCTCTAGGCTTTATTTTAGAAAAAGAAAAGAAAAGAAAAAAGAAAAATAATTTTCTGAGATGTTTGGTTTAAAGTAAAACCGATCTCATGCAACCCAAGCTGTCTGAGTGCTTGCTACAAAATTAACACTGGTCTTGAGTTTACTGCTACCATTTCTCAAATGTTAGGAATATAGGTGTTTTTGTTTGATTATGCAGGATCTTGTGTGCCCAAGGCTAGCCTCAAACTTGCTGGGTAGCTGAGAATGACCTTGAACTTCTGATCCTCTTGCTGTAAGGGCAGTTGTGAATCAGTCACATGCCTTCTGCCAAGGTGGTAAGAGAGTTCTTACAGCAACTGTGCTTGGGAAAGTCTGGTCTCGCTGTGCATAGCATCCTGTGAGGTGAAGAACCCAGTTCAGCATTCCTTCAACCTGGATCCTTAGATCTCACTTCACATGAGCCTTGGAATCATTCTCATTTTCTTGCCAAATTCCCTTTGAACCCTAATGTCCCAGGGCTGAGACCTTCAGTATGTGTTTAAGCTCTCTCTGCCTCAATATTTCTGTATCATTGCTCACTTTGCTATGAAAAAAACCCAAACTCTGTAGGGTGTGCCCTGAGATTAAAACAGCAAGGTTGATCCAGATGGCTGGTTAAGCACCACTGGATCCAGTCACGTGTGCGCTCTACCCATATTAATCCCTGTAAGCCAACAATCAAAAAGAGGTTCTATTGCTGTTATAGATGCTTTAATGAAGAACAGAGGAATAGAGTTGAAAGAAGTAAAATAAGTCCCCAGGCTTAGAAAGCCAGCACTCCAAATGCTTAGTTATTCTATAACCATCCTTGCCTAAGAGTTTATTATGAGAAAAATTGAAATAGTACAAAATAATGACTAGAGTTTGTTATATAGAGGATTATATAACAAAAAAAGTTACTTACTGGCATTCTAAACTGTGAAGAACCTGAAGAAAAAAGAAGTTTCCCGGAATCTGCAAAAAGGGGACAGGGGTTAACGTCTGACAGTGTGTTAGCATGCTGAACCTTCAGTGGGGCCAGTCCAGCTTTTTTTTATTCGGGGTAGAAAAAGCAAAACCAAGACTTGATATACATTGTGGGAGGATGGTTTTCAGGAGCTATAGGAACTGTTTCCATGTGATGAGTTAGGAGAGAAGATAGAGAAGATCTGAGATTTGAGTTCTTTGTTCCAGGTTCCCAAAACAAGGTTTGCATTTGAACCTTTGGTAGTGAATGGATACATCATGAACATTATTAACCTTTTTGTTTCTGTCTTCAGTAAGACCATGAGGTCAAGGCCTCAACTTGTTAAATTGTAAATATTCAGCTTGGGAATACAAATAGACACTTGATAAAAAATAAAAATAAATAAAAATAAAAAAAGGGCACTGAGTGACTATTAAATTGAATGCATCAGACTAAGCGAGCCAGAAAGCGTTTTGAGCTAGAGGGTCAGTTTACTACCAGGGAAGACAATGAGAACACACCAAACTAAAACTTCTAACAGCACCATCTTTTCCAGTAGATCATGCTTTCTAATGGTCTGATGGTGCTGGGAGAAATACAAGAGTACCAGTTGTACATCACTGACTGTGGAGGAGCAGCTAAGAACTGGCTACCGAGCACAGAGCATCCCATACAGCTCTGTCCCAGCTCATCTCTAACAGGGTTCTTTGACTTCTGCTTTGCATTGTCACTATTTATATCTCAGAATCCTGCTTACTGCAGGACAGAATTCTCTAGGGCACTAAAAACCTGGCAACTTCAGCTGGCTTTCAGGTCTTGAGCAGATCTATACCAATTTTGTCTCATGGGTCCTGGTCTTTATACTGGAGCACACTGATAAAAGCTATTCTCCCTGGCTTCCTAGTCAGGGAAGATACTCAGGCACCAGAGACAACATTTATCTTAGGGTTCTACTGAGACATAAGACTGAGAGGGAGTCATCATTTGGTTTTTTACATATCCAGAACAAAGGTAAAGCAAAAATAAAAACAAACTTCAATACAGTATTACCTTTACATTTGCTCTATCCCTTTATATTTCCAAATAATTCGTGGACGATAAATAATATTCTGTCCCTTGCTCCCTGCCATTGCCACTCATTCTTGTGGGTTTTTTTTCCCCCTTGTACCCATTTGAAGTACTGTAGATTAAAATTATAAATATGCCAGGTGGTGGTGGCACATGCCTTTAATCCTAGCGCTCAGGAGGCAGAGGCTGGCAGATCTCTGTGAGTTTGAGGCCAGCCTGGACAGGCTCCAAAGCTACACAGAGAAACTCTGTCTCGAAAAACCAAATATATGTGTGTGTGTGTGTGTGTGTGTGTGTGTGTGTGTGTGTGTGTATGTGTGTGTGTGTATTTTAAGTATGCATAGGTGATTTCCCTAGAAGCTTATCATCTGTTGACCCTAAATTGTAGTTATTCATCTTTATGTTTATTCCTTTTAAATATTAAATATAACACATATGTATGAAAAGATTATCAGGAAGTTAGTTGTGTGTTGTCCACTCACACTGGAGCTGATGAGAGTTCATGTGCAGCAAAAGACTCTCACCTTTTTTTTGTCCCTGCTTTGCATCATAGCAGGAAAAGTTCCTATCAGGATGGCACCTGCTAAAGACATTCATCACCTGTATTGACACTTGGGAACTATTATTAACAAATCAATCTGTTTTTAAATAACAAGTACATAGAACTATTGTGCCATTCAGAGGAATTAGAATATGTCATGAATACTTCAGAATAAGCTGAGTTGTCAAACAGTAAAATCAGATTTTCCTTGTTCCCTGTTACATGTGAGGACTTTAATAGTAGTGTGGCAATGGTGAGGGAATATATATTTTGTAGCTTTTAGAACGTATACTCATTGCTGATAGTTGAGGCTCTTTCTGCAAGAAGCAAGAGTTCCAGACTCTTCAGTGTATACTATCAGGCTTGTCAAGACTCAACCCTTACCACACCCACCACTGTCCTTTCTCTCCTGGCTACCTTAAAAACACTGATTGGCTAGGTTGTTGTTGTTGTTGTTGTTGTTGTTGGAGGTGGTTGGGAGCTATACAAAGCAACAGCTCTTACCTTAAATGGAATAATAGTTTATTCTACAGCCAAATATGAGTGACCATGGTCTGAGAACACAAATTTAGGTTACCCCAAATTCCACATTCCAATGTGCAAGCACTTTCTTGATGTTTTATAGCTTTACAGAACAAAGAAAGTCTTGATTCATAGATTGTTGGTACATCTGAGTTGTGGTTACAAGATTGGAGGAGCTTGTCTCTAGGTCTCACATGCTATTTGATGACATTCTTAACATTTGGGATGGTGAAAGCTAGTGGTCTGCTAAGTTAATAGATTTCAAATTTTTTTTTTTTTTTTTTTTTTTGTCTATTGGTTACAAGATGTTAGCTCAGACTCAGAAGTGGGCAAGTGGCTATGCAGAAGGCTAAGACTAGCCCAAGATGAGGTGATTAGCCTCTGGAGTGAAAACATCTGGACCTCTCCACATCACCGCAGTTCCAATTAGTCAGTCTTCGCAGACGCAGCTTCCTCCCAGGAATTCTCATTGACAGTTTGTCCAAGCATCACATTTGTGCATGCTGGGGGCCACATATTATTTACTAAATATTATAAGGTCCCTCGTAGCAAGAAGTTTATTCCTAGGATCTGATGTAGATAAGGCTAAGTAGTGGGCAGGACAACAATCTTGAAGACAGAATAGCTTGTAAAAGTCATAAGAAAGAAACTCCTAGATCATAATGAAACTATTAGCCATTGTGATCTTGGTCTTCATTTCTTTTTTCTTTTCCTATGGTAGGCCATATATATTTGACACAGTAGTTATGTGTGACATATAATAGGATTACATTACCTAAAGTTAAAATAATCAAGAACTTGGTTTTACCTAATCAAGTGATGAAGGAAACATGTATTTAAAACAACAAAAATGTACATGGTTTTTAAACTAGATTAACTCTGTGTTTTCTCCCCTTCAGTTATCTGGACTCTGTGAGCTACCCTACTTACATTTAAATGGGTAGAAATGGGACTCTGGAAGGAGTCCTTTTTTTTTAATTAGTAAAATACAAATAGTGTTCCATTGTTTTCAGTCCTGACTAATTATGGTTTAGTATGTCTTAGATATTAATTTAATCAAGAAACATCAATACTTAAGGTATGAAGATTTATGAATGTTGTTATTAGAGATTGATGACTTTTGAATAATATGAACAAGAAGAGTTAGCCCAACTCTAGCTAGAGTAAAAGGATTTAAAGTTTAATTAATTTAAAACCTAGATTTTTTTGTTTTATCAAATTATACTGAACAACAAGTGAATCTAAATATGTACATACACACACATACACACACACACACACACATATATATAAGGCAGTGAAAACATTTGAATCTTTTGAACATGAAAATTAGTTTTGAATAATGTGTATGTTTGAGGTAAGCAAATGATCATAATAAGAAAAAAACTGATTAATGAAAAGAAATAATATCTTTATTTGTAACTTCATTAAAAACAAAATGGTATTATTTTATCACTTAAGAAATATATCATGTAGAATATTAAATATAAACAATTTAAAATTGTTTAGTTATATGGTATTTAAGAAACATTAAAAGTGAGAGAAATGTTTACTTAGTTGAGGAGATCAGCTGTCAATGGCATTGAAAATAGGTATCTATTATTCAGCATTTCCCCAAGTCTCCATTAAAGTGTTCTCAGACTATGTGAGAAAGTTCACCTCAGCAAATTTTCACAGTCCAGGAGTAAATGAAAGTACCTGGACACAGTCCTGATCACTTAATCAGAACAGAGTCTTTTACATTATGTCTTCTTTCTTTTAGTTGATCAAACAATGTTGTATTTATCCTTTGAGGAAGACTCTGTAACAATTAGAATTTTAATTATTGTATTTAAAAGTATTTTATAATACTATTTGCTGTTTATCTAAAAGAGTAAATTTTATGAAATATTTAAATATTTGTCTACTAAAGCGAGTTCAATAATCACTATACAGTTTAGTGGGAATGTCCCAAATAGGCATAACTCACCAAACAGAATTTATCCTATTATTAAAGTAATAACTATCAAAAATAAGCAAAAGGTCTAATGAGAAAGCACATAAAATTAAAATTTAATCACAGATTTTAAATGTCCTTTAGGTGAAATAATGAAACAAAGTTTTTATTGTTTTAAGAGGTTTTTTTTTTTTGGTGAACATTACTAAGAATAAATCAATACTTAAGGAAATTGAATATTGATCATAAAAAGTTTTATAACATATTCATCTTAGTTATGACCACGTCCATTTTTATAATCTTTGCACAGCATGAGTTAATCTTAACATTATTATAAATTATTAGAAAACAACTTTAATGAGGTAATTTTAAATGAAAGTTTGGAAGCTGTGTTTAAAGTTCAGAAAACATAAATACTGTATCTCTAGGAAACTACCAATTATATTCAAATACAGGTAAATCATACTAATGTTCCTGTGTGTGTTCTTAATCAAATTTAAATTAACTATTTGTTAAAAATTTAAATTATTAGAACAGGCATCTTGAAATTGGTTTTATTAGAAAAAGACTACTTTTTGGGGGAGGTGGTTTATGAGGCATCTGGAACAGGATAAGGCATCTGGAATAGGTAAGGCATCTATATGGCAGGGTAAAATGTAGCATTTATGACTTTATTAATTTTTTAAACCAAAAAGATGAATAAGCATTTTAATTTTATAACTTATTAGACCTTTATCTTATGACTCTTATGTTTTATATAAACAATTAGTATTTTAAGTTTTTTTAAACATTTAATAGACTCAAAGATACCATCTTAATGGTTTTAGATGTTTAGAATACTCAATTTATACAATAGTATGTATTTAATATATCTTTTCATATATGATCACAATTTTAAAATGTGAATATACATATACATTTTAACTGAACATGTCCCAAAATAATTTTTGTACATTAAAAAAAAATTATTTAAAAGAGCGAACTGAAGTGGCCACATTTTAAAAACACAGTGACACAAACATGTGAAAACAACCAAAAATATACAAAAGCAGGGATCATTGGCACACATGGCACACAGTTATCATAAACATACATGAAACACATGTGTTATGGGTACCCACCGGAGAAGATGCTCAGGGAAGAGAGACACAGCTTCATTCAGGCATCTTTAAGAGCCAGGGGAATGTCCCTAAGTTTTTAGAACCTCCGCTCCAAACTTGGATTTTTGGCTTTAAGGCTGAAAATAATTTTAGGATTAGTTGGTATAATAAAGACATCTGAATGTAATAAGAGTTTAAAAGAACAGAAACCACTCAAGGAAATAATATGAAACAGTAGAAGATAGTGAATGATGAGGCAAGATCAGATAAAGATATGAGAGTGGAGAGCTGAGCTTGACATAAACTCAAAAATTTTAAATAAATTACTTTTGTCAAATGCATATTACCTTTATATACTAAACAGTGACTTTTTATTATATTTAAAACAATTTTTAATTTAAGTATAATTAATTATATTCTCCCTCCTCCAAGGCCTTCCAGATCCTCTCTCCCTCCCTATACACCCAACTTTAAGTTCTTTTTCAAAAACAATACAAGGACAACCACTCCCCAAACCAAGAAAACAAAATAAAGCCACACCCAAAAGAAAGGAGAAAAAAAAAAACAAAAACAAAAATACCCACCAAACTGTAACCAAATAAAAGCAAACACAAAAAACTGTGGAATCCATTCTCTGTAGGTCACTTACTCCTGAACATGAGGCCTGTCTGAAGAAGTTGATATACCCAGTGTCACTCTACTGGGGAAAACTGATTTTCCTTCTTCCTGCCAAGTATAAATGACAGGTTTCATTCATTCATTTTTAAAAAAATAACAAAATAAAATAAGACAAAACAAAAATTATCACATAGAAGTTAGGCAAGCAAAACCAACAGAAAGAAAAGAACCTAAGCCGGACGGTGATGGCCCATGCCTTTAATCCCAGCACTCCAGAGTCAGAGCCAGGCAGATTTCTGTGAGTTCAAGGCCAGCCTGGTCTACAAAGCGAGTTCCAGGAAAGGCGCAAAGCTACACAGAGAAACCCTGTCTCAAAAAACAAAAGAAAGAAAGAAAGAGAGAGAGGAGGGAGGGAGGGAGGGGGGGGGAGGGAGGGAGGGAGGGAGGGAGGGAGGGAGGGAGGGAGGGAGGGAGGGAGAGAGAGAGAGAGAGAGAGAGAGAGAGAGAGAGAGAGAGAGAGAAAGAAAGAAAGAAAGAAAGAAAGAAAGAAAGAAAGAAAGAAAGAAAGAAAGAAAGGGAAAAGAAAAGAACCTAAGTAAGAGAAGGCACAAGAATCAGAGACCCACTCTTTCACATCCTCAGGAATCCCATAAAAATACTAAACTGGAGGCCATAATGTAAGGGCAGAGAGGACCTAGGACAGAGCCATGCAGGCCCTGTGCATGCCCTGTGCCTGCTGCCTCAGTCCCTGTGAGTTCACCGGAGCTTTGCTCCTGTTGATTTAGAGGGCCTTGTTTTCTTGGTGCCATCCATTCACTGTGACTCACATTATTTCTGCCTGCTGTTCCATGATTCCCTGAGCTCTGAGGGCAGGGATTTGATGGAGATATCCCGTTTAAGGTTGAGTGTTCTAAGGTCTCTCACTCTGCTGAAGGTCTCGTTGTGGGTCTTTCTTTCTATCTGTCCCCATCTGCTGCAGGGGGAAGCCTCTCTGATGATGGCTGAACAAGGCACTGCTCTGCTTCCCTGACCAGAGTCTTGAATAAATTCCTTATTAGTGTCTCATTCTAACTCACCTGCAGCCTTCTCCTAGAGCTCTTATTGTTATGAATTACCAACTTGACTGGTTTTTACAAAAATTTTACATTTGTTGTGATTTTTTCATTTTATTGCCTAGAACTTAATTAAGCACACAGAAATGCTCCCCTGTGATGCATATTCTTAGTTGTCAATTTGACTACATCTGGAATTAACTGAAACCTAAGCATCCGGGTCCACCTGTGAAGGATTGTCTTGAATGTGTTATTTAAAGTGTAAAGACTCATCCTAAATCCAGATCTTGTGAGGTGGGAAGATCCATACCTGAAATCTGGACCACACTTTCTGGTGGCAGCCTAAATAAAGGGCACGAAAGAGAGGAGCGCTTGCACTCGCTCTCCTTGTCAAGTTCCTTCCAAGGCCATGTTCATTGGAGCCTGCGTCTTCCAGATCCTGGGGTATGCTAAGACCGGCTGAGACATCCAGCCTTGTGGACTGAGCAACTATCGGGTTCTTGGACTTTCCACAGGGAGACAGCCAGTGTTGGACAGTCAAGGCCACTCTCACACATCCTGGTTTTATATATACAAATTCATTCTATTGTGTTTCTAGAGAACCCTGACTAATACATCCCACTCCCAACTGGGGAAACCATAAAACCAAGTTTTCTTTGGTTAGATCTCTCCATTTTTGCAAATACTTGTGAGTAGAAAGTCAGTAATTATCACGCATAAGGCTATCTGGAGAACCAGATGGTGGTTTAACTCTAAACACTTTTTTCATCTTGGAAACCTTACCCCACACCCTATTAAAACAACACTTTGTTTATTTGTTGTCCCTTTTCCTGAAAAAGTGCTGTTGTAAGAATTTAGCAGAGTCACTGTATCTGGGGTAGACATTAGAATGAACAGCTGTTTTTTAGAAGTACTTTAACCTTGAAGAATCCTTGTGGAAAACAGTGATTGTTTTCCCTGATTTGTAGAATTGTTTTGCTGAATGGGCATTGCAGTCATCCCATGACTTTGGTCACAAGACACCGCAGGCACACCTGAGGCTCTTGTATTACTGTGTATTACAAAGGATACATAATGAAGGACTAGAGTCATGGGGGCCTGGGCTGCTCTCCTTCAGGAAGACATGAAAATTAGATCAGGGACCTTGGTATAAGGAAATCAATAAAAATGCCTTTGTACTGCTGTTCAGGGTTCAGCCATTAGAGAGGCTGGACCTTCCCCTGCCACAATGGGCCTTCAAATTTCATCTTGGAGTGTCTTCTTTCTTCAACCGACCTGAGCTACTCGGGGCACTCTGACAAAGTACCTATAAATATCCTAAGCTAAAGATCTGGCAAGGTCACAGAAAATGCAACAGAAAACCACAGAATTAGGTATTTGAGGGCACGTATCAGGAGAAAAAGGCCAAGTAGTAAAAAAACATGCCAAAGGCAAAACCAATGGCAAACAAAAACAGAAACCAAAATTCCTTCTAAGTTCCAAAAGCAAATAAAATCCAAAATGCCTTTAGAGATGTGAAAAGAAACAAAGAAACAAAACAAATCAAATTTCTACACCAAAATTCTTTCAAAACCAACAAACTAGATGCCTTAAACCAAACACTTTGAAAACTGACCAGAAAATGGTATCTATCATGTATTAGGGTCCTTAAACAAATGGACTGTGAGCCAAAGAGAACCCTGGACAGAATTCACCAACAATTCACCTAAAGAAAAAAACACCAATGGACCTGGACTCAATGAATGCATCACTTCCATTCAGGGGTTCCTCTGCTTGTGGGAGCCCACAAAGATTCCAACTTGTGCTTTGACTCAAGGTCAGAGAGTCTGTGTTTACGTTGCTCTCCAAGGCTGCATGATAGGGTGCAAAAGCGTGGTTACCAGGTGTCTTATACTTCAAGGCCTCATCACAAGATGTTTTGCCATGGAGAGCAGTGGATAGCTATTTCAACAAACCAGGGTCAGGGCAGGGTTCTGGTTTTTTGTCTTTACAAGATAATAGAAATACCCATCTTCAAGAAATCATAAGGCCTTGGACACCTAGACATCTAAGCAGACAGAAAGGACCTATTGGTACCAATACACTCTACAGGGTAACATCTCACTACCTAATATCAATATCTAACACTAGAATAGTTGTGGTCCCGATTCAATCATATATCAAGCTGGCTTTGGAGTTGGAATCTGGCTCTCTCCTTCTCTAAATCCAAGCATGTTGCTAAAAGAAAAATTTAGGAGATTCTGTCTCATATCAGAAGAGCCAACTGGTGTGGGACAGAAGAAAACCAATAATCTAGGGACCATCGTGGTCAAGATTCTATTTCTTTCTATGCTTGTCCTTGGCTTCTGGAACTCCTTCCTCGAATCATCTCAAATCCAAACTTTCCATTTTGATATTAATAATGTTCAAGTTTTCCACAATGAAAGACAAGTCTTTCCAATTGCAGTCCCTGAAGTTCCCAGAAGGAAGATGGGGCCCCATAACAACCCTACTCAGTCCAGAATGATGCCATTGTACCTAAGAACATTACTCAATGATCAGCTTTGGACTGTAAACTCTTCAGGACAGTTTTAAGATGAGATGATTCATTATATTACACTTGTAACCAGAACCTCAGATAACTTGACACAACTTACTCTGAGACTAGCTACAAACATTACAGCTTTCTTACAGGATCCCCCAGAGATACTGTCATCCCCTAACAGCAGGAAGCAATTTTAAGAAAATGAAGCCCCCTTTCCCAAAAGATTTCATTCTCTCAGGGTTATGGATAAGTTGTTATAGGGTTGGGGGTGGAACAATAAAAACTTAAACTTGGGATTCCTTTTTTGGAAAAGAAAAAGGGGAATGGTTAGGTATAGTGTATTGAGGTAGATTATTGTATCACTAGTAAACTAATTCAGCAAACTATCAGCCTTAGATAATTTGCACTGATATGGATTCCTGTATATTGGTACAGATGTAAACTATTTTTATATTCATATTTAAGATAATTTGTATATTGACATAATTCAAAACTATAATCATCATATTGAACACATGTTCCTACTCATATGTGAAATATTTTGAATATTGATACAAACATGAGATTATATTTGTCATACTGTATGTATATTCTACCTCTGTTTAGGATATTTTGTATATTGATACATATTAAGGATATTGTTATCATATTGCACTATACATTTCTACCTCTGTTTAAGATATTTTGTGTATTGTCACAATTTTGAGGTCATTGTCCTTATACAGTACATCTGTTTACAGACTGTTTACTTTGTTAATGTGAAGCCTTAGTCCTTAGGTTATTTGGGTAGATAAGACTTACAGATCAATAGTCACCCATGCTTGTCATTTCTATAGTTATGTTAGTTAGGTTCTCCAAATTTACAGAAACATATGTCAGATGGACAGGTAATCTTCAAACACTTCATAGACCTAGAGAATATGGCATTTAAAATTTTTGATAACTTAGAATTCTGTTGACATGACACACAATTGCACCTGGCAGCACTGATCTACTCCAGAGAGAATGTTAAGCTTCTAAGACACTCCGTTGAGAAGTTTGTCTTTTTCCTGGCACATAATGGCCTGCTGGGCAAAAAACTGCCCTTGCCTAGACTGCTGATGGTATGAATGCTGTCCTTTTTGGATGAGCAGGACACAAGGAAAAGCGACAACTGAAACTTGCCAAGACAGGATAAGATGGTCTTTGAAAATTCCTGCTTCTGAAAATGATCTGTCAAATATTCTAGGCCTATAGCCAAATAGGATGCCCCAATGGTGCTGAGAAACTTTAGGTGACTGTCCAGGTTGTCAGCTGTCTCTGTCTATTCTCACAAAATTTTTGGAAATTGCTTGCTTGCATTTTCGGTTTTCTCAGTTATTATTATGTTCCTTCTCAGGTCTTTGATGGGGCTAAAGACTAGACAGTAATAGTTATGATGCTCTCATATCTTAGCTAAGAACATTTCAGATACTAAAGTTAGATTTTTTTAGAATAGGACAGCTATTGGAATAATCTCTGTAACATGCCATTTACCTGTGTTCTGGACATCTCTAGATTTTAGTATATATCTCTTGTTTGATGTTGTTCTTGCTGGTTGTATTTCTATTTTTGTTTAGGTTATTCCCTTTCCCCTCTCCTGGACAATACTTGATAATTGTACCTATTGTTTATAGGTTTATATTAGATTAGAACTTTCTTACTTAGACAAAAGAAGATGTAGTGGATAGCTGTTCTGTCTATAACCTTGAAGCACTGCCCCTAGAGATGCGGCAGGTAACCCTCTGCCTATGACCTTGAAGTACATGCCCCTGGGGCATGGCCTCTAGGGGACCCTTAAGACCTGACAGGCATGTAGGCAGTCTCCTCTTTGCTCCCTCCTGGGACTTAGATGCAGGACTGACTCAGACAGCCAGAACACCAGGAGACTTTGCCCCAGTATTCCAGAACCTGTGACGATTCTGTTCTGTACAGTGAGTTTTTCTCCCCTAATAAATTCCTCTGCTATTTAAGCAGACTCCATGGACTTCTCACTTTAATGGGGCATGGTTACCAGGTGTTTTGAAGGGTCTACACTTGGTTGTATGTTGTGCTTTGATCTTGAAAGGGGGAAGTCTTTTGTCTTTCCCCTTACTAGTGTATAAAATAAACATTAGAAATAAACTTGAGGCTGCTGGATATTGACCCAGGGCCCTCCTGAAGCTATCCTATGTCTCTGTCTTTTTCTTCATCTATATTTCTATCTAGCATTTCTCAATTCCTCACTCCCATCTTCAAGGAACCCTTTGATAGGTTGGGGCTGAAACCCAACACTGGACCCCAACATCTGCTGAACAACAAGATCATTCTCAGAGTTCCTTCCTGGTCATAATAACTATTTATGCTCTCTCTTCTCTCTTTCTCTCTCTCTCTCTCTCTCTCTCTCTCTCTCTCTCTCTCTCTCTCTCATTCTCTCTCTCTCTCTCTCTCTCTCTCTCTCTCTCTCTCTCTCTCTCTCTCACACACACACACACACACACACACTCAAACAATAACAAAAAAAACTGGTTTGTTTTTAAGTTTTAGTGACCATGGCCTGAGAACTCAGATTTAGGTTACCCTAAATTCCATCTTCCAACATGTAAACATTTTCTTGGTGTTCTATAGTTTTACAGAATAAAGAAAGTCATAAATCAAGTCAAGCTTAAAATAGACTGGTGGGTACATCAGAGGGATGGATAAAGCAAGATGGGAGAAGCTTTTCTCTAGGTCTCAGGTGCTATTTGATGACATTCTTAACATTTGGGATGATGAAAGCTGGTGATCTGCTAAGTTAATAGATTTCAAAATGTTTTTTGTCTATTAGTCACAAGATGTTAGCTCAGACTCAGAAGTGGGCAAGGAGTGGCTGTGCAGGAGGCTAAGGTTAGCCCAAGATGAGGTGATTAGCCTCTGGAGTGAAAACATCTGGACCTCTCCACATCACCGCAGTTCCAATTAGTCAGTCTGCAGACGCAGCCTCTTCCCAGGAATTCGCATTGATAGTACTAGTCTGGCCATGATGAGGGAATGCATATCTTGTAGGCTTTAGAACTTATGCACATTGCTATTAGTTGAGCTCTTTCTTCAAGAAGAGTGCTGAATTCCAAATTCTCCCATAAATGCTATTTTGTTGTTGGTGGTATTTTGGCTCTTTGGGGGGACCTGCCACCCAGCTCCCTAATAAATCACACATGGAAGCTTATTCTTACTTATCAATGCCCACCCTTAGCTTGGCTTAGTTTCTTGCCAGCTTTTCTTTTCTTTAATTATGCCATCTTTCTTCTGCCTCTGGGCTTTTTTCCTTTTCTATTTCTGTATACTTTTCTTTCTCACTCCACTGCTGGTTGTGTAGCCGGGTGGCAGGCCCCTGGAGTCCTCCTCCTCCTCCTCCTCCTCCTCCTCCTCCTCCTTTCTCTCTCTCTCTCTCTCTCTCTCTCTCTCTCTCTCTCTCTCTCTCTCGTTCCTTGATGTTTTTCTCTCCCCAGTTTTCTCCTTCCATTTATTCTCTCTGTCTGCCAGCCCCACCTATCCTTTCTCCTGCCTTGCTATTGGCCTTTCAGATCTTCATTAGACCATCAGGTGTTTTAGACAGGCACAGTAACACAGCTTCACAAATGCAACATAAACAAAAATAACACACCTTAAAATAATATTCCCCAACACTATTTGGCTATCAAGTCTTAAACCCCTGATCACACGCTCCACTATCCCGGTCTCCTCTGATGGGGATAGTCCTGTGATCTCTCCCTCTTCCAGAGCCCGGAAGCCTAAGACTAAGGCACTCCCCTGTCTGCTGCCAGACTGTGCTTCCTCTTGGCTGTCATCTCACTGTGTTTGTTGCCCTTTTCTCAGCAAGGGAGCAAAAAGAGTCTTGGTGTCCTCCAAGGCCCGAGCCCTGTGTCCCTATCGCCCCTAAAGGTCACGCTTGGGTTTAGAGTTTCAATGTGTGAATATTGAGTCACAATCTCTTCTATGAGTTTACTCTTGGCCTGACAAAACCAATGTCCTTTTCTATTGGAGAAATTATTTTGGCCACTCCACGTAGTTAAAAGGATATTTATTTAATGGCGTAACTCACAAATTAAGTAATGGGTAGGTCGCAGGGTCTGGGGAAGGTGTAATGCAGTCCAGCGGTGTTCTCCTGAACTCTGCACAGTCCATCTCCACCGGTCAGCGTTCCGGCACCGAGAGAGCACCCAGATAGAGCGCTGGCCCATCCAGCTTTCGGTCCCCCGGCGCCTCCCCTCGCCCCGCCTCGTAGGCGTGACAGTTGCCAGAGTCTCAATGGGGGTTGGAACTTCCAGAACCAAGCTGGAATGGCTACCCACTACACTTTTCCCAAGCAAAATACTCTTATCACAGCTCCAAAGCCCTCAAAGGCTTAACTGAACCAGGATGAGACACAAGATACATTTATCCCGAGTCAAAATTTCTATCCAGCTGTGAACCTGTGAAACCAGACAAGTCATATGCTTCTAAAATACAGCTGTCTGGCTGGAAAGATGGCTCAGCCGTTAAGAGTACCAGCTGCTCTTGCTGAGGACCTGGCTTCCATGCCCATCACCCCGCTGGTTGTTCACAATCGTCTGTGACTCCAGTTCCAATGAATCTGACGCCCTCTTCCAGCCTCTGCAAGCACTGCAGGCACATGGTGCTAAGACAAAACCAAAACAAAACACCCATACATATAAAAAGTAACAAATAAATAAATGTAAATTAAAATACAGCTGTGACAGGCATTAGACAGACATTTGCATGCCCAAAGGGAGATCTATGAAAGAAGAAAGAAGAAGGCATCCTAAGCAGGTCTATAACCTAAGAAGGCCAAATCCATTAGATCTTAAGTCTTGAGAATACACTCATGAACTCTGTCCGGCTTTCGGGCCAACTGCTGTGGCAATGTTACCTTCTTGAGTCTGTATGAGGCTGACTCCTCTGCACAGAGTCCTGATCCTGTAGTTTGGTAGATTTCTATTCAAGCAGCTCTCAATAAGAGACTGGCCCATGCACAGCTATCCAAACCAGACTTTGCCTACCCTCTCCCACCCTCAGCTGAATCTGAATACATATACTAAGGGGAAGTGTCAGCCACAATGATCTTAAACCTACTTTTGGGGTACTCTTCTGTTCTTGAAAGACAGGGCTTGTTCACAATAGAATAGTTTATAGACTCATCATATAGAATTCAAAAAGCATGACACTTTTCCTTCATTCTGTTCCACTTTCTTTCTTTTTTTTTTTTTTTTTTTTTTTTTTTTTTTTTTTTTTTTTTTTTTTTTTTTGGTTTTTTTGAGACAGGGTTTCTCTGTGTAGCTTTGCGCCTTTTCCTGGAACTCACTCTGTAGCCCAGGCTGGCCTCGAACTCACAGAGATCTGCCTGCCTCTGCCTCCTGAGTGCTGGGATTAAAGGCGTTCGCCACCACCGCCCGGCTTCTGTTCCACTTTCTAATTTTACATTAAATGGACAGCATCTCTGCTGGAGTGATTCTGACCTCTCTCTATGGCTTTCTGCTCAGATGGCTGGGTGAGCATGCTCACAGCTTGCACCCGTGATGTTTTTGTGAAAAGGCTGCTCATCCATTGTCTTTAATACAGGAGTGGTGCACATCTGTAATCCCAGCGCTGGAGAGGTGGAGGCGGGACACCTGGGAGTTACCTTCAGATACATAGTGAGTTGTGAGTTCCAGGCTAGCCTGGGCTACATGATACCTTGTCTCCGAAAAACAGAGAGGAGTCTAAATGTCTCAGAAGTAAGTACCTTTACCCACTGAGACTTACAACCTGAGGTTGATCCCCAGGACACCCACTAACACAGTCCCATACACATGTACAAACAAAATATGACAAAAGTAATATGAAAAAAGAAGATAGGTGTATAGAGGAGAGAGAGAGAGAGAGACATATTTCCAATATCCAAGGGCTAGTACTGTTTGACTTAACAATCCCTTTATCTAATCACCTCTTTCCTTTGACATTTACTTACACAAAGGGATTAAATCTGTCTCTTTTCAATTTTGCTTATACAGCTACTCCATTAAATACAGCTACTCCACTAAATACCTAATTTTGTTGCTTCAACGCTTGAATTAAATCAGCCAAGTTTTGCGCCGCTTTAGAATGAGGATCACCTTTCCTCCTGTTGGCAAAAGCCTATCTTTCACGTCCCTATGAAACGTCTGGGTAGCCATCATAATTGCAACCACATTGTGCTTATTAACAATTATTCTCCAAGAAAATGGAAGCATCCTATATCGCTCTTCATTTTGCCTTCTAAGCACTCTCCAGAAATTACCTTTGACAACTCCATTTCCACTGACAAGCTCTTTGCAGTGAGTTTCTCCAACATGATCCTCAGAATTATGTCACCCTTCCTTTCCGAATTACTCGGTTCTAAAATCACTTTCACAGTGTTGGATGTCTGTTACTGAAGTGCCCTTTTCTTGGTACTCTGATCTGCCAGCCTGCCCTCACTCCCATAACAAAGTGTGGCAAACTGGGTGTCTTCAACGATGTGGCACATTTATTTTCTCATGGTTTTGGAGGGGGAGTTTAATATCAAGGTACAGGCACAGGCCATTTCTGGTGGCTCCATCCCTGGCTTATAGCTTACTGGGCATTGTGTAGATGAACATAACCGTTCTTTTTTTTTAAAATAACTTATTTTTATTCTATGTGCATTGGTGTTCTGCCTGTATGCATGTCTGTGTGAGGGTGTCAGATCTTGTAGTTAGCTGCCATGTGGATACTGGGAACTGAACTCGGAGCATGACCGGTTCTTTGCTGTATTTGTTGATATAGCTTGGGTTGAAAATGTAGGTCTTTGACTAAATTCCACAAAAGAACTGGCCTTTCATGGAATGTCCACCTCACAGTGATCAGAATCTCAGATGCTTGAGTTTTGAGGACCTTAGAAAGCTTGAATCTGGTTGCAGATTTTGCACACTTCCCTTCATGAGTTCATGAATCTTGAAGTGTTGAAAACAATGTAAAGGTAATAAACCTCCAGTCACACATTTCCAGCCCTGTCCTCTTCCACAGAATGAAAAATGCATCTAAACTTTAACCAGCTCCTCAAATGTAGACACTTTCAAGACACTCAATTTCCCACTGTGCCTTAAGGCTGTCACCTCTGTTTTCCCCAGGCCACTAAAAGACATTACTATAAGTCCACTTATTTAAGTCAACAGTGAGACTTAATGCTTTCCTGTATTACCAATCCAAACTTCGAGTCACCACAAACGCCAAGACCTGTGTAAATTAATCCTCCATATTTCCTGCTCTCGTCTGAGGCTCCTCTCATAACTGTCTCTGCCCTCTCTCAGCCCACCACCTCTCTGAAGTCATCTCCTCTGCTCCTCAAGTCCTTCTGGTCTCATCCCCTCCCCATACCCTCGGGTTCTGGTGCACTGAGGTTTGTGCATTGCTGTTGTCTTTCTGAAAATGTTCCACTAACTTTCCTGCCGCATCATTTTCAGCCTTTGGGTTTCGGGTAAAACAGACCTAGCTACAAGGAGTTTCCATTTTAAATTATGAAATACAAATATCAATGACATTTTAAAGATCTTTCATATACCAAAGTGTTAATGCATGTTTCATGTTTATGTACGTACTTTGAGCAAGTATGTCATTAAATAAAAAAGAAACACACACATTTCATATATATGTTTATATTTATATATGTATACACACATGTATGCCATATATATATCACTTCTATGTCAGAGTCTGGGTTGTCTTTATCTTGTGCAGGCCATGTACAGGTAACCATTCCTTCTGTGAGTTCACGATTGCATCAGACATGTCACATTCAGAAGATAGCAGAAATACATCTTGCTGAACAAATTTGTGTGTCCCTGTGCAGGGGCCATGCTAAGCTTCTCTGTATTGTGCCAGTTTTAGTGTACGTGTTTAACAGAGTCTGAGATGATCAGATCCTGCCATTCCCTCTCCAGTGAGACATTGCTCCATTAAGTGAGAACTGGTCTACCAAGTGTCATGCCCCAGCACCCACTAGGGAGTCTGGCATTGAGGGAGTATTCCCATGTCTGGCCAGTGAACCCGAGAAGGATGGCTTGGCCCAGACAGCCTTTGATTGTCCAAAGCATGTGTGTCTGACTTCTACGTGGAAATGTCTGCTGTCAGAGTAGGAAATTCCTGTTCCTCCTACCCACCTACCGGAAACACGGGATCACTGAAAGCCACTGCTACCTTTGTTTTCTCTGGTTTCCCAGTTTGTCCACTAGATTTCTGTCTCACAGTAACAATGAATTCTTTTAAGGCTTATTCTCTGCTGGCTGAATTGCACTGCAGGAATCTTCTTTAAATGTTGTGGATCTGTATCTAACAGATGTTTGCTTAAAATCATGGGGGACAAGGGTCACACAGCTCAAAAGCAGAAACAAAAAAGGCTGTTTCATCTTTTAGATGTCCACTCTGTGGCAAATGTTTCCATCCTAAATGCTGAAATTCTAGAGTTAGCTATCTCATCTACTGGATGAGTTTATTGAAGAACGACATCTTACCTGGGTCTGAATACTGGCACCCAGCATCCTCCCCACACAAGAAGTCATATGTAATTGATGACACACTGCATGGGCACAGAATGGATATTCACAACCTAAGTTTTAGAGAGCCATGAGCGTGTCTCCAGGTATGGGCCATTTTAGTCACCTCTTGGTCTTAAATTGCATTAGCTAGGTTTGGGAAGAGAACAAGAAACACAATATAGATCTGTGCTTTCCGATGCTGCAGAGCCACCTGTGACCTATTAAACTTATATTCGGTGATGAAAACTTCAGGCTCACAGTCTCATTCACCACATTTCAAGTTTCCAAGGGCTGCCTGGATGCACTGGACAGACAAGTTATGCACATGTCTTTCACAAAAGTTCTCTAGGGTTGCTGTGGGCTAGGGACTTCTTGTTCCTCTGGGCTAACGAGCTAATACATTCAACAACAAATGTGAGAATCAGTCACGTGATACAATGTGGCTACCAGACTAATCTGAGTTTCAGATAAGCATTAAGTAATTGTTTTGGTATCTCTTGACCCAATATTTCATGATACACACTATACTCAAAAATTAAATAGAAAGAAAAACAAAACAAACTGAAAAGCCCAGAAATTTGAATCTAACTGTGACAAGGAAAAGGGGGAATATATAGGAACTCTTTCATATTCTGTATTATTAAGAAGACACACTTTTACTCCATGTTGTAGAAAGGAATTGGCTCACATGAGTCATTGCTAGCTTAGCATACACACTGTTAATGGTTTATTTGTTCTGAGTTAAGCTATTGCCAGCTCAGGTGCTCCTGAAGGAATACAAAACTAAAACCAGCAGAAACTAGTTAGACTCTCTTTCAAGAAGAGCCTGAACACAAACATCCACAGAATGAGAGGAGAGTGGAAGGAGATAACTAGCGAGGCATGGACACCACAGTCTCAGAAATGTGGTTGATCACCTGACTAGAGGGGCAGGACTGAGCTCTGGAATGACCGACAGCCTTTGTCCCCAGCCCATCTTCTCCATCTGGAGAGGCAATAGGAGACTGATTTTCAGGATTTTAACACACTGTCCTCTCCAACTGCGGGCTCCCTGAATACAGTTGAGTTTTAAAGATTCGACTCCTGTCTCTGTTCTTCCCGTTACAACTAGACAATTTGTACTTTTGTTTGCCAACTGTCAACTCTATCTGAAGGGCAAAGTTAAGAGTATCCTTCCCGGGAGTCTGGGCCCTTTGGCTATGAGAGTTTCATGTGTGGGGCACTGAGAAGGGGCATTGAGAAGGGCCACCAGCTAGAGAGAACCTAACTCAGAACAAGGGAAAAGGTCTGTGCGTGGATGAAGGCTGGGAAGGCTCCAAACTCGTTTACTGTAATTCCTTCTCGCCTTTAGGTTTCCATAATGAAGAAATGCTAGGAGGTCCAGTGCTTGCCAAACCCATCAGTTCTCAGACACAGATAAGTGGTGCCTTTGATCCTACATCACAGACCTAAAAATTATTACTCCTACCGAAAACCTAGTCTTCCATGCTCTAGTAAATAAACTAGTTACCCGTGCTCACACGGGTAACAAATGTGTATGTGAATATAGTATATTACTGTAGCTACAGACTTTTTGTAAGTATTACTAAACTTAGAATTTTATTCTTTCAACATGGATTTTAGCTATACAAATCATAGGATGTGCAGATTGTTAGAAATATGTTGAAAACAGTCAGAATTTTGAGATTTGTGATTAGTAGTCTCTGAATCTCAGAAACTAATGTTGCAGTGGATAGCAGAGCTGGGTCCACGAAACTAGAGTCTGGGATGTGAGTTTTCAACCAGAAAAGATGGGGACCCAAAGTGCATGCAAGAAGCTCTAAGGATGTAAAGTGCTTCCTGTGCTGGACTTTCCTCAGGAGAAACTACACACAAAGATATTGTACAGTCAATGACTGAGTTGACAAAGAACGAGGGTTCTGCTTAACAGACCACCAGGGAAAACAGACGAGGAAGTGTAGATAGAAAAACCTATGGGCATATGACAAACCTGTACATCTTATGAAACAGCACATTCCAGGTTCCAGAGCTGGAATGTCTCTTTACAGACTACTTCCTTCTGTCCTTAATGAGCCAAGGGTCAGAAGATGCTTATACTCAGAAAGACTTTATATGTGTTTCTGTTTTTTTGTTTGTTTGTTTTGGGGTTTTTTTTTTTTAATTTTTTTTAAATGAACCTTGAACTCACTAATTTGGTTAGACAGGCTGACTTGAAAACCTTGTGGCCCCTTTTATCTCTGCCTACCCAGTGCTAAGGTTACGGGAGTGTACTGTTTCACCTAGGTTTTTTTTTTTCCTTTTATTTTATTTTACAATACCATTCAGTTCCACATATCAGCCACATATTCCCTTGTCCTCCCCCCTCCTGCCCCCCTCCCCTTCCCCCCAGCCCACCCCCCATTCCCACCTCCTCCAGGGCAAAGCCTCCCCCGAGGACTGAGATCAACTGTTAGCAACATATTATGCCAGAATTTGAAACACTGAAAAACTTGCTTTTTAGTCCCTGTGTTATGATTCTAAAATATATCATTATTGCCAAAGAAATGTGCTTTTAAAAACACACACAAATGTAGCCTTCCATGCTCCAGAAATAACCTCCCAATCCTGCTCACGCAGATGAGCCTATACTCAGTCGGTCATGAAAAGACATGAAAATGCTGGGGGAGTCTTATTAGGGAGAAGAAAGGAAGGAAGGGGTTCGGCAGAAATGGGAGGGAAAAGAGAGAGGGTAACAGTAAACATGACCAAGATACACTGTATACATGTTCAAAATTGTCAAAGTACATAGACAGTCTAGGTTTATTCTTCATGTGAATAAGGAAGACCAGGAGAGGAGAAGAAGAAATCCACAGGCACTCTTTTAGAGAGAAATATGTCTATTTCTTAAATAAGTAATACATCCAGAATGTTTGAATGACCTGACATAATAGAATATATACTGGGGCCAGAGAGGTCTGCAGTTAAAAGCACTTGCAGCTCTGGATGAGGACACTGGTTTGTGTCTTAGCACTTATACCCATCAGGGCCCAGTTCTAGGAGATCTGTCCTCCATAGGTATCACACATATGTGGTTCATATGCAGACAAGCAGGCATGCACACATATGCATAATTTTTATAAGGTATATATATCATTATTATATATATCATTAACCTACCTTTTAGCTGGGTGTGGTGACACACACCTTTAATCCCAGCACTTGGGAGGCAGAGGCAGGCAGATCTCTGAGTTCAAGATGAGCCTGGTCTACAGAGCAAGTTCCAGGACACCCAGGGCTGTTACACAGAGAAACCCTGACTCAAAAAGCAAAACAAATCCACCTTTGGCTACATCTCCCTAGCTCTTTTTTATCCCTTGTGTGATTTCCCAGTGTTAATTTACATTGATGACAGTCCCAGTGAATGCATTTCATCTCACTCTTTCCTTTCCATTCTTAGAGGAAAGCAGCTTGTACTTGTGTCCTTTTAGTCACAATCTATCTTAGAAATCCTTCCAGAAGAGAACACATGTTCTTACCATATGATATTGGATGCCGTTATAATATGAATGAGCATCTTAATTTATGTAATTAATCCTATACTAGCAAGGTTCTCCAAAGAGACAAAAACAGGGTAATACAGAACTGGGGAGACAAATAGATCTCTCTCAGAGCGGACACCTGTTTAGATAGATACACAACTCACAGATGCTGAGAAGTTCCAAGACTGGCTGTTTGCTAACGGGAACCCTAGGACACAGATAACAGGGCTGATTCCAAGGCCAAAGGTCTCAGAAGAAGGGAAGCTGATGACGTAACCTTTAGTCCACGGCCTGACAACAGGGGGACCTTGTTTAGATCCTGGGCTTACTGAAGAGTGGGAGCACAAATGTCCTAGAGAAAAAGAGGCGTGTGTGCTTGGTCCAGGGGAGAGAGCAGACTCCTTTTCCTGTCCTTCCCGCCAGGCCTGAAGCTGTTCAACAAACAGTGAGCAAAACCGGCTGGGATAACTCAGCTCCCAGCACACGGACCGGAGGTCACGTGCAAACCGCAGTACAACCCATGGAGCTAGGTGTTTGGGTCGTTCCCAGTTTCACTTACTAAAACAATTTCCAAACAATTTAACCCCAGTTCACAACTAAACTGTGACTGCAGTCATGTGCTGCTGGAATTGGTGAACCAGCGGAAATTCAAGTCGGTCTGAAATTCAAGAGTCTTTTCCTTAAAAACTGCATTAACGCAATATTTTGAACCTTAATTTCTTCATCTCTAAATGACTATGAAAATGAAAAATGATCAAAAGGATAAAGTAGAAGTAACAAAAATAAAAATGTATTAATATCCAATATCGTGTCTTTTGTGAGAGCTAAAAGCAGCATGCTCTGATAGGAGTCGAGTCCACAGACTGCAGAAGAACACAGAGCAGTGACAGCGGGAGGAAGGCCGTGTCTCAGGTGACCTCTTTGGGACACCTACTGCTAAATCGTCATGGCCTGCTCCGCCTGCGTTAGGACCCACACACCCCTAAACTGCCTGCTCCCACCTACCATGCTTTATCCCCCTCGAAGAATATCTCTTCCAGCCTGGATAGGTAGTTCAGTGGTAGAGCACTTGCCCTGGGTTGCATCCCACACCTGGAGAGGTTGTCTCTGGAGAGGTGTCTCTGAAAAGATGGTCTCTGGAGAGGTGGTCTCTAGAGAGGTGTCTCTGGGGAGGTGTCTCTGGAAAGATGGTCTCTGGAGAGTTGGTCTCTGGAGAGGTGTCTCTGGGGAGGTGTCTCTGGGGAGGTGGTCTCTGCTGCTCTGTGATCTGTTCAGTGCGGTTGTTCTGTTCTCTGTTCCCACACGGTACCTGATGATGTCTGGCATGTAGCAGTGAGTTCCTCAAGAAACAGCTGATTTCCTAAGACCTATGCTGAAAATCCAAGGGGCGAAGAGACAGAAACACCATCTCCGAGGTTGAGTTGGAAGGACACCATGCTTATTCTAAAGAGTGCATCTACAATCCGAAGCAGGAGAGAAAGGGGAAATTAAAGAGACGTGAGAAGGGAAGGAACCCTGACTACACTTTTCTCTAGCTGAGAGTCTGAGCATTCCAGCACAGCCAACAGAACACACCTACAAGGAGGCAGTCTCCTTTGCTGTAGAGACATTTCAAATACGAATGTTAAAATAACAACAGACCATGCTTGAGACCCACGTGTGTGAGACCTCTGGGTTTTCAACCTCTGCTTCCACAGCTATGTGGCTGTAACCCACTGAAAACAGGATCACTTTATTTGCTGTCAAAATCCACCTTGACTCCTTTGTGACCTAGTGTAGTTGGGGTCCCTCCAAGCTATGTGACCTATGGGTTTGTCTTACAGCTTGTAATCATGTCCAGTACACCTCAGAAACCAATTACGATCTCATTTAAAAAGTTAAGGCACCTTAGAAACCCTTGGGATCATGAACTTCAGAAGCTCCAAATCACACAGACAGCTATGGAGGCTCTCAAAAGAGACTCGGGAGAAGCCTGCACCATCTTGCCTATGTTCTCACTTTTTAACAAATGTTCAGTTGGAAGCTGTGCCTCACCACCACCACCCCTCCAAATCCTGCCCCTCAGAAAGCCCACCAAGGGGTGGCCCCTCCCCCGAGCTCAAGGTCCTACCTACAGGGTATTTAAGCTCCAGTCTACAGACCTGTTACGTGATTTCTCCTCTTCTCCCAAGATCACCTGGGAATGCCTTGCTCAGATTAAACCTGATCCTTTACTTTTAATTCAGTTGGATCTGGCTTATTGTGTCAGCAGAGAAACCCACTACCGAGTATTCAAAATACTTATCAATAAACACCTTTCTCTCTCACCCCTTCGTTCATGAGCTTAAGTCTATGCTGACATCTCTCTCTGTTTTTTGTTTGTGTGTGTGTCTTCATTACTTCTCTTGCTGTGAAAAAATAACCGTGACCAAGTGCACCTTGGGGGAAAACTTTATTTCATCTTTCAGGTTACAACCCATCATTGAGGGAAACCAAGGCAGGAGTTCAAGGCAAGAGCTGAAGCAGAAACCACAAACTCTGCTTACTGATTTCCTCCGCCCGGCATGTGCTGAGGGGCCTATTTGTACAACCCAGGACCTCATGCTTAGAAAGGATGCCACCCATAGAGGGCTGGGCCCTCTGGCATCAATTAGCAATCAAGAAAATGCCAATTAGCAATCAAGACAATGTTCACAGACCAATCTGTTGAGGCCGACCCCACTTGAGACTCCTTGAGACGGCTCAGGGCTGTGTCAGGTTGACAGCAGAAGCTAACTAGGAGAGTGAGGACACACGTCTGTGTGGGGATGTGTGTGCACCTATGTAAGATCAGACACAGCAGAGACCGTGGAGCAGTGGACATGCCAGACACCGCAGGGCCTCCTTCCCGGAGCAGAGGCCTCCACGGCAGAGTGGTGCCACCTTTGGCCCATTCTGGCTCTACTTTACCTTGACACCAGACCTCAGTGAGGATGGGAAGCAGATGTCCTTCCGGGGCTCCTAGAGAAACTGAGGTGGGAGAAGAACCCTTAGTTTTTTAGCCCATTGAGAAGAAAGAGTAAGTGAAGGGCAGAGAATAAAGGGAAACTCTCACTTTTCCTAGGAAAGTAAGTCCCTTGAAGTTCTGGATCAGTCTCCACCCACCTGGATTTATAAATCTGCTGCATAGTTTTCCTGTATCTTAAAGAAAATTAGGAAGCAGAAATGCGTAAGGGGGAGAAGGATTTATGTGCATTTTAGCCAAAGTGGGTAGACAAAGATCCTCAGTTTCTCTCCCCTTTTTTGCAATAGTGCTATAAGTTCATAGAAAAGATGGAACACAAGTTGGGAAATGTGCATTCCTTAGCCATGAGGTAAGGTGTCAGAATTGTACAAAATATCTTCCTATGGGTCAAGTTCATCCTCAACCACGAGAATTTCAACCTTTCCTTCCCCCATTGCAGGATTCCTGGGGAAGTATAATTCTTTGAGGTCCATTATTTTATTGGAAACTTGAAGAAGTCTCTAAAGAATTGTCACATGTTACTAGGGAAACCAGGGTCTCTTCTTGTTAGTCTCATCACTAAAAGAACTCAAGAACAAACTCAAAAGGAAACTTGAGAACAATTTTATTAGAGTTTAAAAGAAAAACCCCAGGACAGGAAAGCTGCCTGGAGGAGGAAGATGAGAAAGAGCAAGAGAAAAGCCCTTGCTGCCTAGGTCAGGCCTCAGTTAGGCAGGCAGACCCAACAGAACCTCGTGACAGCTCTGTAGTAACGGCACTAAGGGTAATTCTGGACACAAAAAGTACCATTATCTTCCTAAAGGGATAATTATTCTTCATATCATTTATTATATTTAATCTATTTTTTATTTTATAATTATGTATATGTGTATGTGTGCATTTGCATATGAGTGCAGGTACCCTTGGAGGCCAGAAGAGGGCATCAGATCTCCCTGCTCCTGGAGTTACAGGCAGCTGTGAGCCACCTACTATGGGTGCTGGGAACCCAACTCAGGTCCTTTGCCAAAGCAGTACACACTCTTAGCCCCTGAACCTTCTCTCCACAGCCAGCCCCCACCTCCAGCTATTTCTTTAGGATGGTTTAATATGAACCCACTTTCTGGAAGGCTGGTCCTTTTGCCAAGTGATTGACAGGCCTAACTGGATTACTTCCTATGTTTTGAGTAGCTTAAAATGTTAGGTCTCTACCCAAAGCAGAGAAATAGCTTTCTTTGCTGGGCCTCCTCAAAACCTAATGGAGGTAACTGTAACAATTGTTTCAGGAGTCTGAGAGTCTGACAGATGAGCAGAGTATCTCTGGTAGAACATCTCCAAGGTCATGGTTACAGTTAGACTAAGCTAACTTGTGTATTGACTAAGCTAACTTGTGTATTGTAACATGAATCTTAAATGGTTTTATTAATAAAAAAAAAAAAAAAAACTCAGTGCCAGCTATTGGGGTAAATTCTGAAAGTTCAGAGAGACAGAATAAGCCACAGCTAACCTCACCTTGCCAACTTCTCAGCCAATCCTGTTTCCTCAAACTGGAAGCCTCTGAGTCCTCATCCGAATGGATCTCAGCTGAACTGCTGCTAAAAGCCTAAAAGCTTAAAAGCCTCTAGTTCCTGGTCCTCATGCCTTATATACCTTTCTGCTTCTTGCCATCACTTCCTGGAATTAAAGGCATGTGTCTTTCCCAAGCAAGACATGAGATCTCAAGTGCTGGGATTAAAGGTATGTATCATCATGCCCGGTTCTGTTCCCAGTGTGGCCTTGAACTCACAGAGATCCAGATAGATCTCTGCCTGTGGGATGCTGGGATTAAAGGTGTGTGCTACCACTGCCTAACCTCTGTGTTTAATATAGTGGCTGTTCTGTTCTCTGACCCCAGATAAGTTTATTGGGGTGCACAATATATCATCCACAGTGTATGACCCACAGTTTCTATACATCCACACACTCAGCTGCATTTCAGCCCCTTTTGTCATTTTCTCAGATCTCACACTGAAAAACATGCATTTTGCAGCCTTTCTTCATTTCTATTTTATATTCAAATTCTTTATGTACCAGTAGAAGAGTGAAATTATCCATAAATGTAATATCTATACAACAGAACCAACAAATACTTCAAGCTTTTTGTTTTGTTACCAGAAAGTTAACTAAGACATCTCCCAGCACACCCCAGCCTTGAACAGCTTGTTTCTTCCCAGCAGTAAGTCTCTCTCTCTCTCTGACACACACAGACACACAGACACAGACACAGACACACTTACACACACACACACACACACACACACACACACCTTGCCTTGTGCCTCCTTCCCACCTAGAAGAGTCCCCTCACTCCTAAACCCAGATGTTTCAGTGATGACTTAATCGCCACACTTCATGATCTTTTTTCACATACTGAACAGTTTAGTGTTGTCTCCTACCTATCACAACCTCTCCTTTCCCTGTTGTTTGCTTAAATATCACCACTCAGTAAAGCCCTTCCTGATTACCCTACTCCCAAAAGGGAAAGATATCTTCCCCAGGGGTGGTGGGGTGGATGTGGATGGCCACATTAGCAACATGAACTTTCTGAGTAGCAGGGCCTGAAAAGCTGTGAGTAGATACATTGTATACATAGCAGAGATCGTTAACTGCAGCCCCAGGGACTCCCTCGGGGTTGCCTGGCAATGAACTAAGAAAGATGGTTGCTTCTTTCCCTGTGGGAGAATTAGCCAGTGCCCAGGTGCTAGGAAGCTGCCTTTCGCAGCTGACACCCACATAGAAAATATCTGTTCTCTGTATTCAAATCTGTTCTGCTCTTTCTCAAGGAAATGGGGGAAGCATGGGCTGTGGAGCCCAGGCCCCTCTGCGTGAGGCTGCCCCCTCCTGGATACCCAGCTCTGCCTGATGCAAGAGAACAGGCTGTGTGCATTTCCCATGAGTTGCAGCTAGCATAAATGACTCTGGTGCCTTCTGACAGAAGAGACAGAAGCCAAGAGTGGAAAGACCTGTTAGAGGGCCGTACACTGCTCCTGAGGTGGTAGTCGGTGGAAATGAATAGATGCACGCTTCCTTAAGAGGCTAGGATCTAACTTTTCATGAGATCAGGAGATAAAGAGAGGTCAAGCAGGGCAGGGACTCCAAAGCAGTAGTTCCCAGAATGTCCTTAATGGAGGCCAGGATGCCAGGTTCCTATATCTTTGTCATCTCCAAAACGAGTGCCTCGGCCTGAAGGCTGCCTTGGGTGACTGAAAGTGAGATGAGGCACCTGGACACCTGGGTGTGCCCACTGGACTGACCAGTTCATCTTCCTTACTAGACCTCACCCCAGTTTCTGCAATGATTCTCCTAAAAGCCACAGGCTAATACCTTGATGGCACCCCACTTCCTGAGACCCCTCCTGCTACCCAGAAGCTCAGTGCCTTCTCTTTTACACTTCCTGCTATGGGTCTATAATAAAAGCCTCTCTAAAACTCACCCCTGAGGGTCCTTGAATTTCATTCTTCAAATTCTTGAGATTAGAACTTCAGGGTTGTTGTGTTTCTGGGGTCACTCCACCAGCTGCCCGAGAAAGGCTTCATCCTTTGTAGAGTGTCTTAGTTAGGGTTTTTATTACTGTGAAAAGACACCATGACCACAGCAACTCTCATAAAGACAACATTTAATTAGGGTGGCTTGCTTAGAGTTTCAAAGGTTCAGTCCATTATCATCATGATGGGGAGCATGGCAGCATGAAGGCAGATAGGGTGCTGGAGCTGAAAGTCCTATATCTCACAGTCAACAGGAAGTGGACTCTGGCACTGGGCAGTATCCTGAGCATAGGAAACCTCCAAGCCTGCCCCCACAGTGACATACTTCCTCCAACCAGCCATACCCACACCAACAAAGCCACACCTCCTAATAGTGCCACTCCCTGTGAGATTAAGAGAGCCAATTACATTCAAACAACCACAGGTAAAGAAACCTCAGTATTCCCATATCATTTCTAATCATTTTTCTAATCACCTTAGATTTCATCTTCTCAAATAGTTCATAATGAAAACAACAAGCCAAAAGTCTTATCTGGAACTTTCTATCTTTTGGAATGCCCCCTGTCTTTTATCTATTCTTTTCCCACTGTCTTGGTCACCTCTTCCCCCCCCCCTTGGTAATTATCTTAGTTTTTGTTTTGCTTTGTTTGAGACGGAGTCTCACTATGTAGCCCTGGCTATCCCGAACTCACTATGTAGATCAGGTTGGCCTTAACCTCACAGAGCTCTACCTGCCTTAGCCTCCCGGATGATAGGATTAAATGTATGTGCCACCACTACCATGTATGGCCAACGGGAAGCAATGATAAAAGGTGGCAGACTGACCAGAATAGTTCTCATCTTCCTTTTTTCTTTCTTGTGCCTTCTCTGTCTTCTCTGGTGCTCCCCCTCTGGCCCCACTAAAAGCCAAGCTGCTGGTCCTGTGAGCAGGCATGTCACCTACCTCACAAGGTTCAGTTCTGCTTCTGCACGATGGTATCAGCTCTCCCGACCTTGTTTCTTTAGCAGAGGAGAGGTAGGACATTTCTGCTGCACTCTGGTTGCCCCCATTCTCCTTGGGGGGCCTCTCCATTCCTTCATCATCTGATGGCCTAATTACCTCCACCTAGTTCCCTCTACATAATTTTTCTGAACTATTCCCTGAGCCACTGTATGAATACACTCACTAATGGTGGGACTGGGTACAGTGATGAACTCCTTTCCAACGGAACCGGAAGAAGATGGTGCTGAGGTCTTGCCTGGTCCTGCAGACCACACTGTCTCCTGTGCTGCTGAAGCCACAGCAGCTGGCTCCTTCATCAGGACTGCCCTGGCAGTCTCCTGCTTTGCGGACAGAGAACCTTTAGACAGTCTGTGGTCCTGTAATTCAAGCATGTTGATTTGCTGGCTAGTTTTATACCAACTTGACACAATTTAGAGTCGCCTCAAAGGAGGGAACCTCAACTGAGAAAAGGCCTCCAAAAGATACAGCTGTTTGGCATTTTCTTAATTGACAATTAATAGGGGAGAGCCCTGCCCACTGTGGGTGGTGCCATCTCTGGGGCTGGTGGTTCTGGGTTCTGTAAGAAAGCAGGCTGAGCAAGCTATGAGGAGCAAGCCAGTAAGCAGCACCCCTCCATGGCCTCTGTACCAGCTCCTGCCTCCAGGGTCCTGCCCTGCTTGAGTTCCTACCTTGGCTTCCTTCAATGATGGGCTACAATGGATGGATGTGCAAATGTAAGCCAAATAAACTCTGTCCTCCCTACTTGCTTTTGGTCATGGTGCTTCATCATAGCAATAGTAACCCAAACTGAGAGAGTTGAAGACTAGAAAATTTCTCCACAAAGAAAACTGAGGAAGTATGTTCTAGTTGGGAGCATGAGGGCAAAGGGATGGGAGACCTGTAGTTGAAGCCAAAGAGGTGAGAGCACCTTATATGAAGACAGACAAAAGGGTGGGAGCACTGCATGTGAGGACATACAAACAGGTGGGAGCACTGCATATGAAGACATACAAACAGGTGGGAGCACTACATATGAAGATAGACAAAGGGGTGGGAGCACTACACCTGAGGACAAAGGATCGGGAGCACTGCCTGTGAGGCAAAGGGGTGAGGGTACAGAGAACAAGAAGAGAGATAAAGGGGAAATGGGGGTGAGCCCAAACATTGAATTCCCTGCCATAGAAAGAGGGTACCCTGATGGAGACCGTAGAGATTCTAACAGTTAATCATGTCTCAACTTTATAAAATCAGTTCACTCATCCTTCCTTACCCCACAGGTTAAAGTAACCACAAATCCTGTCACTGTGTCTTTAAGATGCAGTGTAAAGTTGTTCACATGGTTTGACATGGACATAGAGTCTAAGTGTCTAGAGGTAATTTAAAGTATGTGGATGGTGCACATAGGTCACATGTATACAGTATTTTTTTATTGTATTTTATATAAGGGATTTGAGCATCCATGGACTGCAGCATCTGTGGCAGGCTTGGACCCAACCCCCTTAGAATACCACGAGACTGCTGTTTGTTTACACTCCTACAAATCGCTTGCTATCTCTTATTTTGCCTCTGTATTTCTACCCTACTCCCAAAACAAAGAGGAGTGTATAAAAATAAAATAAAGATTAAAATGGCATTCTCTCACACTTGGGAGAACAGTCTTTTCCAAAGGCAGTAGAATTGGTCCACTGGAGGAATTTTCCCAAAAGGGCAGAGAGCAAACGTAGGACTCTTAGCTGTACAGACCCGCAAGGTACATTACATCTTAGATGCAGGTTTGTCTTCTGTGGAAATGGTGGGAATCGGTCATGAGCTCCCGGGAAAGTCCAAGAGAGCTTTTGTCCTGTTCTTAGAACAGTTTCTGGCACGTGGCATCTACTCGCCAGTAAGCTACAAGTGCGTCACACTGTCTAACTTCACCTTTATGTCGTTGCTGATGTAAATTACAGAGAGCTGGGGTGATTGTTACAATCCTGTGGTGGGTGTTCTTGGTTCTCAATATGACTACATCTGGAAGTAACTAAAAGCCTAAGAAACCAGGCATACCTAGTTGGGAATTTTCTTGATTGGGAAACCCACCCTAAATGAGGCCACATTTTCTCATGGCAGCCTAGATAAAGGACATGGTGGTGGTGGGGTTTGCTCTTTTTTTTTTTTTTTTTTTTTTTTTAATCTACTTGCCCTCGCACTCACTGGCTATAATATCCTGCTACTGACTCATTCCATTCACTAGTATTAGAGCCTACTTCTTTGGGATTCAGACTTATACTGAAGACCAGCTGAGATATCCAGTCTTGGGGACTGACAGCTATTGGATTCTTGGACTTTCTGTTGGGAGACAGCTGTTGCTGGACTAGCTGACCACAGCCTGTAAGCCACTCTGATAAATCCAATTATATATTCCATTCTGTTCCTCTAGAGAATCCTCTAAAATAGAGCCCATGAAGTTCAAGCAGGAGAAACCATAGGGGAAAAATGCAAAGTGTTGCTGAGTGCTGTGGGAGACACAGCCCCGAACTACCTCAGTCACCTGGGAACTTCCTTTTCAGGACCTCTGACTCACACTGGCTCCTTCCATGCAAAAAGAACTTCAGGACATGCAAGTTTGAAGCAGAGTTGCATTTTATTAAGAAGAGAAGGGGGACTGGGAAGCAAGCTCGGTCGGAAAGCGGCTTGCTTTGCAGCACTGCAGGCCTGAACTCAATCCCCGGAATCCATGTAAAAGAAACATGGAACCAGGGGCTTCTAATACAGAGCTGGGCAGGTAGAGAGAGGCGGATCCCTGGAGCTCACCTTTTTGGCAAGCTGGAGGCCAACTAGAGACCCTATCTCAAAAACAAGGTACCTTCTACAGAAAAACAAATTCCTCCGGCCTGGACACACATGTGCATACAATTGTGAACACACACACACACACACACACACACACACACACACACACACACACACACACAAATATAGAAGAGTTGAAGAAAAGAACGAAGTAGACCCAGGATCCTAGATGCGGGCTTCACAAGGAGAGTCCCACTTCATTGTCCACTGGCAACTGTTTTCAAGCCTTAGGAGCTTTGGGGGTTTAATTGTTTAGCCAGTTTCTACGGTACTCCCTCTCCTCTGCCTCTTTCCCCCTTTTCAATAAATATGATTACAGGGTAGGTCGGGGCGGGGCGGGGGGGGGGGGGGTATGTCTTGGATAGAATTATAGCCTGATACTATAGAGCCATATATCATAAAGGTTGGACACGGGGTTGCAAGATTGTTTTTACTGTAAGTGGGGTTTCTGGTAAGATTCCTAGAAAAATGAAGGCTTACAGCTAAGAAACAAGAAATACAGGCCATATGTGCTTGGGGCCTTGAAAATGTCTGTGTGCAAAAGGAACATTGTCTCCACATTAGCAAACTTCTCAGGTGGTAATTGTGTAGCAATTCTTGATTTTCAGCTGGCGAAAGGCTTCAGCCAGACTCGGAGTGAGGAGCCCATCTCCCCACCCACGTTCCCATAACTTTTCCAACCTCACTTCCTGGCCTCATCTAGAAAGAAGAGAGATCACAAGTGCTGACTGGCTCCCTGTAACTTTTGAACAAGGAAGAATGTGATTCACTAGTGTGTAGTCATTTTTTTCCACTCTTTGTTCTTTGGGGGCCCTCCACTAGCTCCCAAATAAAGACGCAGAGACTCAGTCTTTCTTATGAATGCCCGACCTTAGCTTGGCTTATTTCTAGTCAACTTTTCTTAAATTATTCTGCCTACCTTTTGCCTCTGGGCTTTTGTCTTTCTCTGCTCTACATACCTTTCTTTACTTCTTACTCCGTAGCTGGCTGGGTGGCTGGCCCCTGGCATCCTCTCTCCTCCTCTTCCCACTCCTTCCCTCTTCCCTTTTTCTCCTTCTATTTATTCTCTCTGCCTGGCAGCTCCACCTATCCTTTCTCCTGCCTAACTATTGACCATTCAGCTCTTCTTTACTCCAATTAGATGTTTTAGACAGGCAAAGTAACACAGCTAAACAGTTAAACAAATGCAACATAAAAGAATGCAACACATCTTTGCATCATTAAACAAATGTTCCACAGCATAAACAACTGTAAGTACATGACTGACCTGTCAGGAGCACTGACCGGTGGACCTATGCTTTTTGCTCTCCTGGGTCACACATTCTGGGGAAACCATCTGCTATGACATGAGTTGCTATGCAGCCCTGTGCTGGTCACAGAGCCTTCTGCTAACAGTCACCACACACTTGCCAGCTTCGTGATTCATCAGAGCCCATTCTCCAGCCCATTGGGGTTTCTGAAGGTCCAGCTCATACCTCATGAGAAATCACACCACAAAACCATGCACTCATCACCCCCTAGTTCCTACCATATGGAAGCTACACATGATAATAAAATTGTATTGGAGTTTTAACCTGCTATGATGATTACTCTTGCTTGTCAGCTTGGTGGAATTTAGAATCACCATCTTAGCATGTCTGTGAGAGGTTTCCCAGATGAGGTTAATTGAAACAAGACCCACCCTCAGTGTGGATGATACCGTTGCATAGGCTGGAGTCCTGCCCTGAACCAGAGTTTAGCACCATTCACCTCTCTCTGCAACTTGACTGTGGACACAGCATGACCAGCAACCTCAAGTTCCTGCAGCCATTCTTCCTCCTCCTCTGATGGACTCCACCTGGGGTCTGTGAGCCAAAATGAATCCTCTTAAGTTGCTTTTGTCATAGCCACAGGACAAGTAACTTAGACACTCACTTTGTTTGTTGGGAAGGTTGTTATGTGTAATAGATAACTATGTAAGAGTTTATCTGCTTAACCATTTATGCTAAACCAGTGGCCTTTATCAATTAGTGATCTTGCTTAATAGATAATGCTTAGATTTACAACCCAGCAGAGTCATATAATACAGAGTGTAGAAAAATAGAGCAAGTAATAATCAGAAGTATGATATTGCTAGAATATGTATTTTGAAAGTCTTCCAAAGCCAGTGGGTTGAAGACTTAGTCCTCATCCTGTAACGCCAATGGGAAAAGGTAGAGCCTGTAGGACGCAGGGCCTGGTGAAAGGACCTAAATTGCTGGAGAATACACCAGGACCCCAGCCACTGGCTCTCTCATTCTCTCTTGGCGTCTCAGCAGCCATGAGATAAGCAACCTTCCACCATTATGTTCCACTTCACCAGAGCCCCTAAAACAATGACTGCAGCCAACCAAGTCCACACCAGAACAGTCAAAGCAAATATCTCTTCCTTATGAGTTGATATCCTTGTAGCTGAAGTTTTCCTGTGTCCCACCCGGTCCTCAGCCGCTGAGAAGCAAGTAAACACACAGTCACTTATATTGATTAAAACTGCTTGGCCATTAGCTCAGGCTTATACTGACTAGCTCTTGCACCTAAACTCAGCCCATTTCTGTTCATCTATATGTTGCCAGGTGTTCCATGGCTTTACCTGTGTGTCATTACATGCTGCTCCCTGGACAGCAGGCTGGCCTCTCCTAACTCAGCCTTTCTCTTCCCAGAATTCTCCTTGTCTGCTTATCCCACCTATACTTCCTGCCTGGCTACTGGCCAAGCAGCTTTTTATTTATCAACCAATCAGAACAACAAATTCACAGCATACAGAACATCCCACAGCACCTCCCCTTTTCTGTCTAATCAAAAAGGGAGGGTTTAACTTTAACATGGTAAAATTACATATAACAAAACAGTAATCAAGCAAGAATTATAGTTATAATATCTAATCTATTTGTATTTGGCAAAATTAAAGAAAATATTCTATCCTATATTTTTGAGTCAGAAGTTTTATATCTAATTTATCTTTTATTATAACCAAGGAAAATTATAACTATCTAGTCTTCAATTACATCAAAGGCCTCAGAAGGATACAATCAATATTACCTGACTAAACAGGAAGAACATTATAAGCAACTTCCAAAAATCTAGAATGACAGAGACAGCTGACTACCTGGACAGTCACCCAAAGTTCACCTGCAATGTTGGGGCACCCATCTTCAGTCCACAGACCTAGAGTCTCTCAGTCACTTCTCTCTGTGTCCTGTAGAATGTCTGGCAGTTTCTTCTGTGAAGCAGGAACCTAAAGGATCATTTTGCCTTGCAAAGTTCAGTGGTCACCTTCCTATGGGTCCTGTATGTCCAGTCAATACAACATTTTGCCAAGCAGTCCAGGCAAGAACAGTTTCTTGCCCAAATGGCTATTTTTGCCAAGAAGAAAATAAACTCCATATGGAGTGTCTTCGATGCCCATCTTTCTCTCTGAAGTAAATTGGTGCTGCCAGGAACAGACGTGTTTCATTGTCCAGCAAAGTCTAAGTTTTTAAAACATTTTAAATGCCATATTCTGTAGGTCTTTAAAGTGTTTGAAGATTATCTACCTAGTTGAATTATATCTATGTATACCTAGAAAACTTAACATGACTATAAGTTTGACTATCATAGAAGACTAATTATTAATATGTATTTCTTAATTATCCAATTAATTATACAATTTAAATGAGTTACATAAACATAATACCTTAAACAAGAGTAGAAATAGACGTACAATATAACAAAATTAACTTTAGATTTGTATCAATAAACTAAAATCTATACCAATGTAAAACATTTTAAACAAGTTGTTGCTCTTTAAAAGTAGGATCAATAATCTCCTCTTTCATCCTATCATATCTATAATATCCTATATTTCCATATCATTTCCTCAGATACTTGGTTATAGTGTTAAAAAGCTAACTAGAAGATAGAGAAGCTGAAGAACAAGAAATCCACAAGTGTTCTCTTCTTTCTCATTGAAATCCCTTTACTAAAGGCACCAGCAAGACCTTTGAATAGAGAAATGGCATTAATTAGGAAAATGGCTATAGAGCCAATATTAAAATTAATGAAAAGCAGTTAGCAGCTATGAAAGCAGTTTCATTCAGACCATCTTTTCATACAGAGAACACCCTTGTTTGCTTCCAGAATTAAGAAATATGTGTACTACTTTTAAGAACAGAATGTCCATGAGCACTTATGTTTTATAGTCTTAAGATCTCCTATCCCAAGAAAGCACATACTAAAATCCTTATTCCCATATACAGAGCATTGCCCATCTACACTTTTTTCAAAAATGCTAACTTCCCTGCAGATTCCAAAGAATTACCTCCTGGTATCCCATACTAACTCAATAACCTCTATCAAGCTTTTTTCTTTAATTTGAAATGTAATCCTCGGGCTGGAGAGATGGCCCCTTGATTAACAAACAGTACTTGCTGCTCGAGAATGCAGGATGAATTCCCAGCACCAACACTGCATGGCTCACAACTGCCTGTAAATCAAGTTCAAGGGGATCCAATGCCCTCTTCTGGCTTCTAAAGGCACTGCAGGCATGTGGCACACAGATGTACATGCAGGCAAAACAATCATACACAAACCTTTTTTTAAAAAAAGAAGGAAGAGTGGAGAAGAAAAGGCACCGTATAATAAATTTTAAAAGGGTATCTATTACTACTTCAATTTTTTGTCTTAAATAGTTCATGTATGTGTGAACGTATTTAATACAAAATGTGTTTCTTTTCGAAGGTTATTTACAAAATAGTTTCCTAAAAAGATTAACTAGTCAGCTACTGAACGACAGTAAATGTAAACCATTACTGTTCAGGCGACTCAGCTGTATAATAATGATGCCCAAAATGTATCAGCTTAAAGAAACCACTTTACTCTGCCTCTCAGAGTTTAAATTTGAAAGGTCAGGCCACACACACATGTACTGGGGGCTTGCATGCTGATGGTCTTCTGGAAAGTGACTGGACCCCGAGGCCTCTGACCTCAGTAATGAGTTAGTACCCTGCTGGGTTGGTAATATGATGGAATGACGACGGCAAAGTGGCGAAACTTGAAGGTGGGACTCACCTAGAGGAAACTGGTAGGTAGGAGTATGCCCCGGAAAGATGGCTCTTGTACCTTCTCCCCCTTTCCCTATTTCCCAGCTACCAATGGCAAGAAGCGTACTCCACCACACACTCCTGCCACTGGGATATTCTGTACGAGCAGAAACTCACACTCATGGAGGCAGAACTGAAAGTTCTAAAACCCTGAGCACAGACCGATCTCTCCTCCCTTGAGTTGTGTCTCTCCCGGTTTCTGTGAGTGGAGAAGAGTCTGCTCCTACAGAGCTGGAGCGTCAGAAATTCAGATAGAGGGCAGAGGAGTTAGTTCATCCTTGTGCCCTGGCGTTCAGGGCTACAGCTAGGATGCAGGGAGCTGGAAACCTTCAAGACTCCTTTCATACTTCTGGTCCTGGTACTTGGGGCATTCGGAAGCGAGACGGACTCAGCAGAGTTTCTAAGTGGCCTCCACGTGCGGTTGTCTTTATCGTTTTCACTGGTATCAGCAGCACTGCCGATAATAGCTCAGGAATCCAAGGCTACAAACAAATTATCCACATCGTAGAACCATGAGCACATGCATGAGACTCTATGAGTACACATGCTGGTCTACTTTTATTATATGAAGCAGCTTCTGCATAGTTAGGAAAGAGACGAGCCGGTCTGTGGGCGTGGTGTGACTCACCTGTAATCCTTGCTCTTCAGATGCTAGGCCAGGAAGACCATGAACTCTCTGCTGATAGAACAACCCTCTGGCTCAGGAAAAAAAAAAAAAAAAAAAAAAAAAAAAACAGCAACAGCCCAAATATAAACAAAACACTAAAGGAAAACGCTTGTTGAGAGGAAAAGAAATGGGGGGAAAAAATCAAGGCACAAAATACCACCTGTGCTATTATTTCAAATAATTTTTAAAAAGACAGTAGAATCATATTGCTCAAGGATACAGATACATAATAAATTAAGAGAGAAAAAATAAATGAATTATCGAAATGGTTTTCCAAAGTCCAGGTTATGAGAAAGAGAAAGAGTATTTGAATATTTGAGGAAATTAGCACGGAAACAAAACAAAACCTTAATCACATTTTGATGTACACACGATCTTTGCTCATAAAATGTACACCCTTACAATAGAAACTTAGAAAACACATGCAGATTTAGACATAAGAATGAAAATTCTACCACTCTTAGGAACCTATATCGTATTTTTGTTATTTTCCTCACCTGGTGAAATAAGTGTTATTCTGAATTATTTTTAAATTTGTAGAAAAGTTGCAAAAAGCATTCAAGAATGTTCTTATTTCCCTCAACTGGTTTTCAGTCGTGTTGGTATTTTACATAACTGTATATATTTATGAAAAATAGGAAATGGACATTGATACACTGTTAACTAAACTTCAGATATTTTTCCAGGTTCCACAGATTTTCCCACTAGCATCCTTTGTTGGCTCTTGGACATAGTTCAGAATATCATGGAATTTCATCTTTATTTTTCCTTTGTCTCTTCCAGCATGTAAAAGTTTGGCAGTGGGCCTCATCTTTTGAAGACTGAGATCAGTTGGGGACTGAACACGGTTCTCTGGGTGTGCTAACTAAACACTTCACCATTGGCTCACATCCCTAATCTTGATCACTCATTGAAGACTGTCCTTTGATTTGCATTTGCCTGATGTTTTCACTGGAGTGATTTTATGTATCATCCTGGCTGGTTTTTATTGTCCAATTGACTTAACACAGAGTCATACGATGAGACATAGGGTCTCGATTGAAGTATGACCCAGATCATGTTGGCCTGTGACCATGTCTGTGAGAGATCTTCTTGATGGTTGATTGATGTGAGAGGTCCAGTCCACTGTGGGAATGCCACCTCCAGGGAAATGGTTCTGGGTTCTATAAGAAAGCTGGCTGAATGTGAGCTAGTGGGAACAAGCCAGTGAGCAGCTTTCCTACATGGTACCTTCAGGTTCCTGCCTTGAATTCAAGGCGTGACTTCCCTCAATGATGGACTAGAACAAGTAGGATTTAAAAAACCTTTTCCTTCCTGTGGTGATGTGAGTAAGAATAGTCCCCATGGCTCACATATTTGAATGCTTAGTGACCAGGGCGTGGAACTCTTTGATAGGATTAGGAGGATTAGGAAGTGTGGCCTTGTTGGAGAAAGTGTGTCTCTCTTGGGGTGGGTTTTAAGGTTTTAAAAGTCCATGCCAAGCCCAGCCTTTCTCTCTCAAGCCCTTGTCAGGCTCCTCACTCTATCTATCTATCTATCTATCTATCTATCTATCTATCTATCTATCTATCTATCTATCTCCTCCCCCTCTCTAGCACCATACTGGCCATGCCTTCTGCTGTGATGATAATTCACTGAACTTCTGAAACCATAAACAAGCCCCCAATTAAATGCTTTCTTTTGTAAGAGTTGCCTTGGTCATGGTGTCTGTTCACAACAACAGAATAGTGTTTATCACAGCAACAGAAAGCAAACTTGAAGATATATTTTTTTTCCAGGAAAAACTGCCCAAATGGTGAAGCACACTTCTTGATATGAGGAGAGAATGGCACAGATACATCTTATTACTTTGTGAATTTACCTTACTAGGTCAGTGTGGTTTCTATTGGAATTCTTCACTATGGATACATTATCTTTTTCTTCATAGTAAATAGATGTTTCTGGGAAGATATGCAAAACTCTGGGAATCCTGTTCTTTCACATACATCATAGACTGCAACTATAGGAACATAGAGTGATGATATGATAGTCTCCTTCCTACCCTCTATATCTATTACTTAGACTTAAGCTGTATGAAAGTTTTCGCCACCTCTATTTATTTGTAAATACACATAATTATATACATGTATATATACATATATATAATTCTGTGGGTTAAAATCAAAATCAAATCTTATTCTTTTTATTTGTATTCTTATTCTTTTGTCAAATAGTGTTAGCTCTGGCCATTAGGAGTTCCTGAAACCCCCTGGTCTTCTTTCTTTAAGAAGCTTCCATTTTTCTTTTCTTTTCTTTTTTCCCTCAATCTCATTTTCTCACCTTGCACCATACTCGAGATCCATTCTATACTCCACCACAGCCCTAGCCATGGAATTCAGCAAACCTCAGGAAGGAACCTTTTGTTGGTAAATGGTGTATAAAATCCATATCAGTGTTGTGATTGCCATAAGGAGTGAATTATTTCTATGTGCTATCAGCTCACAGAGAAGACAGGTATATATAGACCTGTGTATATACTGACCTGCCCACATTCACAGGCAAACCTGTGTTCTATTTCTATAAATGTGGTTACACTTTAAAGTGAGTTCTAGTAATACTGTAATATAAAATTAATTTTATTAAGCCGGGTGGTGGTGGCGCACGCCTTTAATCCCAGCACTCGGGAGGCAGAGCCAGGCGGATCTCTGTGAGTTCGAGGCCAGCCTGGACTACCAAGTGAGTTCCAGGAAAGGCGCAAAGCTACACAGAGAAACCCTGTCTCGAAAAAGCAAAAAAAAAAAAAAAAAAAAAAAAAATTAATTTTATTAATTTCACTGATGTCCACAAGAGAAAACTCTAGTCTCATTGTCTACAACATAGAATATTTTACATGTTTGTCCAAGTATAATGTAGAGACATTTTTTTAAAAAACAATAATCCATATTCCTGAAAAAGTGCTTCCACTAGCCCACTGCATGAGGAGCTGTATCTTTGTGGCTTTGGGCTTACAATGTTCAATCACTGGTCTTCCTCCATCATTTAAGTTTCTCTTTATCTTTCTAATCCCCCTATGTTATCAAGGTCTTCATTTTTTTAAAGGTAACTTTTCATTAATTCTTTAGGAATTTCACATCATGCAGACAAATCCTACTCACTTCCCAGTCCCTCCGGACCCTCCCTTCACTCTTACAGCAACCCCCCCCCAAGAAAAAATTTTAAATAAAAATATTAAATAGAAGGAAAAAAAAAAAAACAAGAATCAAACAAAAAAAAACTCACTTTGCTCCTCCATCTTTCCCACCTCTCCATCACCTCTCTATCACCTCTCCATCATCTCTTCATTCACCTTAGTAGCACTGAACTGTGGTGCTGTATAGAGCTGTAGACCCTCTTGTCCAAACAGCTTGACTTGCAAATGTTCTTTGTGATGACTTGTGGGTCTGCTTCAAGGTCTCTCGGGCTTCTGGTACACCATCAGTACTAGACCCTTACCAAAAGGCCTCTTGGGCATCCTGGGGTTGCCCCACGTCATGGAGATTCTGCAGCCCTGGTTCCACAGGACCAGTACCTTCATGCGCCACACTTCAGCAGGTCATAGATGGCAGGTACATGTCGGGGTGGGCCAACTCAAAACACTGGATGCGGGCCTGGGTGGTACCTGAGTTAGTCCAGGCCTCCGCTGGGACCACCTGCTCAGACAAGGGCCATAGCCTGCTCTCCTGCACCTACGCCATATTGGGTTAATCTCACCTGTGGTCAGTTTACCCACTCCTATTGTGAGGGAGTCAGCTCTCCCCTGAGGGGCGGAGCCAGCTCTTCCTGGGCCAGGATTATTCCGAGCCAACTCTCCCACGTGAGGGACAAGCTCTCCAGCTTCACCAGCCACTGTGGGGCAGGACCAGATCTCCCAGGATCAATGAAGGATGGGGCCAGCTCTGCAACGGCCCTCGCATTTCAACACGCATGGTTCGCAAGGCCCACAGTGGTAACATGGGTCACACATGTCAACACAGACCCCCAGTTGCTGTGTGGCCTTAAGAAGCCACCCAGATTTGCATGGCCACAGAGGCAGAATGGCTCTTGGACACCCACATGGCCACAGGTGGCATCCCAGACCCTGGGCAGCCCTGTGGCTTTTGTTGGCAACACGGACCATAGACATCAACACAGACCCTGGCTATGGTAGACTACGGACCCAGACGTGGTCCTGGGCAGCAGCCTGGGCCTAGACATCACCATGGCCCCAGATGGCAATCAGGCTGTCCACATCAGCGTGCTCCTCACCTCCTTCACTTCCTCAGTTCCCCCTCTCTCCACAGCGCATTGCTTCTCTTTCTCTACCATTTCCCCACCATCTAGTTGCTCACCACGATGGCACCAGGTGGGCCTGTGGGTGTCTTCCACCCACCATGGCCAAGAGGCCTTGGGCGAGCTCTCATGGTCTCCATTTAGTGCAACTTCACTCGTTTGTCAGTGTTGTATTCTATTGGATTCCTGCTGACCTTAATCTCTTGTTTAAGAACTTGTTTTGTCCCCACAGCAAACATTGTTACAGTTGCAATCTAGTGTGGTATGAAACAATGTATCTATCCTCTCTTCCTATAACCCTGTCTTTCTATTTATTTCTCTTCTACCTCATATAAGTAAGCAATGACTCAATTTTTACTTCATCTTCCCTGTATTTATTCTATACAGATGAACAAAAAGTAAATTTCTTACTTTGCCTTCTTTATTAGAGTTTTGCAGCATGAATATTCTTTTGGATTTATCTTATTACTTAAATGTATTTCCAGTAATTCTGTCCAAATTAGTTCTTAGCTTCCTCAGTTTTGCAGCTGTGTATTATTCCATCATATAACATACCCTCATTCATCTGGGCACAAAGGTTGCTTATGATTTTTACAGTTCCAAACACTGCTACAGTTCCAAACACTGCTACAAGGTATAGCTCTCAGTATACAACCCAAAGTTTCATTTTTTTTTACTTAAATGAAAAGTGATGCCTAAGATAATAAATAAGTGCTCTGTTTATTGTAAAACATCTCATCCACAAAGTCTGCCTTTAATACATTAGCTATGGTAGATCATATATAGCATCATATTAAAATGGCATATAATTCAGAATTGCAGAGCAAAGGGAACCAAGAACATGCCTCCAATTTCTTTCACCTTTTCTACAAATCACATTGTTCCTCTTACCACATTTGCTAACCTGTCCAAAATGGGAATGATCAGAGTGTCCTACATCTCTAACACTCCCTAGAGATGATTTTAAAAGTCAGACAGGAATAGTGGGTTATGCCTATCACTCTAGTACATAGGAGGCTGAGACAGGAGCGTTGACTGTGAGTGAATCCTGAGTAAATGTGTGTTGTTTGACATAGACATGGTTATGGAAAGAAAGGAAGGAGGAAAGGAAAGGAAAGGAAAGGAAAGGAAAGGAAAGGAAAGGAAAGGAAAGAAGGAAAGGAAAGGAAAGGAAAGGAAAGGAAAGGAAAGGGAAGGGAAGGGAAGGGAAGGGAAGGGAAGGGAAGGGAAGGGAAGGGAAGGGAAGGGAAGGGAAGGGAAGGGAAGGGAAGGGAAGGGAAGGGAAGGAAAACTGGAAAAAACAATGCATTAGCTCCAAGGAGGTGGCAAAGCCTTCCTCTGGTAAGGCTCAGAAGGATGGCAAAGCTTTCATCTGGTCCAAGTATTAACAGTGTATACAGAAAACATCCACCATTGCTTTCTCCCCCATGACCCCCACCCCAGATGTTATAGCCTGAAGACTGATCCCCTACAGAGACTGTTCCTGTAAGAGTAACTAATTTTTCCTTGACCAGTCGTTTACAACTTTTCGACTGCACGCCTACCCCATCTTCCTAGCACATGCTCACATCCTGCAGGTTTGTCTGGTCCCAGGTTTTTGCAGGTGTTACAGATCATCTTGGTTGGCAACTTGGCACACCTGGAAAAAGGGAATTGCTCCCACCAGATAGGCCCAGGGGGATGTCTGTGGGCCATTTTCTCGACTTCTAGTTGATGCAGGAGGGTCCATTCTGCTGCAGGTAGTGCCATCTCTAGGGACCGAGCTATATAAGAAGAGTAGCGGGACGTGAGCCAGGAAGTAGCTCTCTTCAATTGGTTTATGCCAAGGCTCCAGCCTTGATTTCCTTCTTGGCTTCCCTGGAGGACGGACTATAACCTGTAACCTGAAATAAACCCTTCCTCCCCGAGCTACTCTTGGTCATAGAGTTTATTACAACAGAAAGCAAACCAGAACAGGCAAGCCCAGATTTCCACGGAAATACTCACATGACAAGAAACAAGTTTGCCTCAGTTCATTCCAGTCAGAGTTGCAGCGGCTCTCAGACTTGGCTGGGTAAGAGCATGTTATAAAAAAACTAAAACATTCATATTTTGAGACATAAGGAGAGTCATTAGTCAGAATCCTCTGGAGAAAATTTGGGGATTTATATTTGAAATACAGGAATGAAGATTCACCCAAACATGTGTGACTCTGCTATTGTTAGCTTGGCTGGCAGACTAATGTAAAAGAGTGAAACCTTTGATACTGTTGCATCTCATTATAGAGAAGTATCAAAATCACTTGATTTAACGTTGGGCAATGCTCATTGCCTTTTTTGTTAAGTAAACAGTTTTAGTCTCAGAAAATGTATCATAAGGGGAAGAAACAGAGGACTTGATTTGTCTCAAAATTCGGGGAGTTTAAGTGCCTCCCCCATCTTGAAGACAATGAGATACAAAGAAACCAAAGATGTTGGAAAACAACATCAATGTATCCTGCAAAATCCTACCGTTTGCAGGAGTATTTTTGTTGACACAGCAAAGGGGTTAAATCCCCATTCTTCAATAGGAAACACCCTACAGTCTCCCACTCTAGTTAAGAGCTTGAATGAATACCAAAGACTGCATTTGTTAATACATGAAATTGAAAACTTACATTATATCAGAGAAATGCTGATAATATAAATCACTTTTATATCCAATTTAGCATGAAAGATAATACTACAGGATTTTACAAACACCTCATTGACAGGGTGTTGAACTTCCGTGGTCTCTTTATTAGCATTGTCTGTGTGTGGAGTGGTTTGGAGCAGTGAAACTGAGAATGTGATGTTAGAGCTAATCCTATCACAAACCAACAGCTATCATGTTACACTATCAGCCAGCATTGCATCTTATCTCCGTAGTGGGAGGCCTTGTTATCTCTGAAGACAATTTCAACCAAACTTCCCAGAAATAATCATTGTCGTTGGCTTGCATTGTCCTCTTAGACTTTTCCTTGGTTGAACAGCTGAACCCACTCTTTGAACGTCTTGCAAGGCATGTCTTCAGAAAACAATGATTCTGCTTAATGCCTTCTCAAAGCTAATTCTAAGATTAAAATCTTAACTCCTCATTCACCCTGCATGTCACTTACATTCAAGGAGATCTGGGAAATATGAGTCCAATGTCTTCATGAGGGCTAGCCATATATGGAGAACAGTTGTTCAGTAACAGGTCTGGGTTTCTTTAAGATGGGAATAGGGATGTTCTGAGCTACACTTCTCATGTATTTTTCTCTTGATCAATGATTCAATTTCAGTTTTATCTAGTTTTAATATAACATAGTACAATTTAGTCCTAAAACATTTGCCAGAAGAACTATGCAAGACTCAAAAGATATTCCTCAAAGTAAAGCTCTCCTTCACTTCCAAAGACATCGAGAACATCATCTATATACTACTTGGAACTGAGTCATTTTCATGTCTGCACCATAGGTAGGTCTTGGACTCTCCCCACACCCTTATACTCTGAATTTAAGGTACCTTAACCCAAAGGAGTAGTTGTCCAGAGAGAGAAAAGCAACAGCCCCGCCCCCAACCCTTGGGAGCAGAAAGAAAAGAATTATCTTAAGAAATTATTCAAAAACTTAGGTAGTACGGGCAGAAATAAAACCATAGGTACATAGGCTCATGGCCTAGGAGAGCAGAATTTAACTCAAAATGGTAAATAATCTGCTAAACATTGAACTAAACCAGTTTGATGAACTCAAATGCCCTCGGCTCAATAGGCAGGACTCTCGGAGGAGCCTGTGTTACTTCCCTCACTTAAGTGCAGATTTGTAATAAAAATCCTAATGCCAGTGGCATGGTTTTGGGCCACATAAGAAGCTAACCACTTGGAGAATCGTCTTTGATGGGTCAGAAAACTGTACAGTCGAAGATCAGTTTATAATTTACGAAGAAAATAGAAAGTTTTGTTTCTCCGAGTTGAAATTTGCTGAGCACCGCGGGAAATATTGCAAGTTTTTGGCAGAAGGCTTGGTGCTTTGCTTACAATTTGAGATGTGCATGAAGCCCGAGGCTTCAGGGAACATTATTTGAGAAAAATCGAGCAATTCGATGTAGGGAATTTTGACATTTTTGGCTTTTTTTGAGGTGTAACAAACACAACTCGGCATCCAAGAGGACACTCCGCGGCTGCCAGCGAGGCGGGCTGGACAGCGCACCAATCACGACGCAGCTCCGCCCTATATAAACGGGCGGGCGCAGCGCCGCGGCCCGAGTCCCGGCCAGTGCCTCTGCTTCCGGCTCGAGTTCTCTCTTCTCTCACATACGCTTCGCCATGTCCGAGACCGCGCCTGCCGCGCCCGCCGCACCGGCCCCCGCCGAGAAGACACCCGTAAAGAAGAAGGCACGGAAGGCCGCAGGTGGCGCGAAGCGCAAGGCGTCCGGACCCCCGGTGTCCGAGCTCATCACCAAGGCTGTGGCCGCCTCCAAGGAGCGCAGCGGCGTGTCCCTGGCCGCGCTCAAGAAGGCGCTGGCGGCCGCCGGCTACGATGTGGAGAAGAACAACAGCCGCATCAAGCTGGGGCTCAAGAGCCTGGTGAGCAAGGGCACCCTGGTGCAGACCAAGGGCACCGGCGCCTCCGGCTCCTTCAAGCTCAACAAGAAGGCGGCTTCCGGCGAGGCCAAGCCCAAAGCCAAGAAGGCAGGCGCGGCCAAGGCTAAGAAGCCCGCGGGCGCAGCCAAGAAGCCCAAGAAGGCTGCGGGAACAGCCACTCCCAAGAAGAGCACCAAGAAGACCCCAAAGAAGGCGAAGAAGCCAGCTGCAGCTGCAGGAACCAAGAAAGCTAAGAGCCCGAAGAAGGCGAAAGCAGCTAAGACCAAGAAGGCGCCCAAGAGCCCTGCCAAGGCGAAAGCGGTGAAGCCTAAGGCGGCCAAGCCAAAACCCGCTAAGCCTAAGGCAGCTAAGCCAAAGAAAACCGCAGCCAAGAAGAAATAAATTTTCTTTGGCAGACTGCTTAGAAGCCCAACAACCCAAAGGCTCTTTTCAGAGCCACCCACAAATCTCAGTAAAAGAGCTGTTGCGCATTTGGTGGGGGCGTGGCTAGGGTGGGGACGCTGGCGAGTGGGCTGGGCTTCGGGAGACGTACAGAGCAATGGGTATCCGGGTGTTTTATAAGTGGGTTTGGGAGTTAGCTGACATGGTGACACTAAGTCTATTTAGTTCATTTCATGAACGGCTACGTAAGTAAGAGAATTTAGACAAGAGAGCATGAGGCAGTAAGTGAAGTGTTTTAATCCTAGGTGCCACGCTGATAGGCAGTAAACTTTTAAGGAGGTAACAATTTAGGATGGTTGAGTCGTTAGCATTAAAAAGCTCTAACGCTCAGTAAAGCTACACAGCCTAGCAACCGCCGCCTAAATTTTCTCGCAGTTCTCACTGGTGAGTCACCCACAGAAACAGCGTGCCCTTAGAAACTTACGTATTTCCCACATTCAACAGCGATCATACTTGAGTAGGTTAGCTATAGCAAATTTGTGCAGTTTAGTTTGTACTTCCTGATTGGTGAATGCGAAGTGACAAGACAGCCAATGAAAGAGTAGACCTTCAAGTGCCGTTTACGTTCCTACTCGTGACGAAACACTAAAACTAATCCAATCCTGAAGGAAATCTGATTAACCTCATTTGAATACTGCGTAATGTAAATGGTTGTGGTGTAACTGGTGGCGGGATGCTTATTTTTCCAAATGTTTGTTTAGGGTTCCTGTTGGAGGGAGTTAGAATTTTGTACAATGAATGCCTGAGCCGGCAGAGTCGGCGCCCGCCCTACAGAAGGACTCTTTCCCTGTCACCAGGGCGCAGAAGGACAGCAAGGAGCGCCTGCTCAGCCGCAAGGAGAGCTACTCGGTGTACGTGTACAAGGTGCTGAAGCAGGTGCACCCCGACACGGGCATCTCGTCCAAGGCCATGGGCATCATGAACTTGTTCGTCAATAGCATCTTCGAGCTCATAGCATTAGAGGAGTCGGGCTGCATTACAAAAAGCGACCGACCATCACATCTCAGTAGATCCAGACGGCCATTCGCCTGCGTGGCTCGGAGCTGGACAAGCACCAAGGCGGTCACCAAGTAAACCAGCCAAGTAGGCATTTTCACTCTTGATTTTTCAAAGGCTTTTCAGAGCCGTGTATCTTTTCAACAAATGAGTTGTGGTTTCAAGTATCCTCAATCTTAAAACTATGTTCCCCCCCACCCCCAGTCTGTTGGGCATGTGGTCAAGATGTCTAGCCCACGTTAGCCTGTATTTCCCAGTTCTAAGTGAAAATTCCTCACGTCCTCCACCATGCCCGCCTTCTCGTGCTACTTGTGTTTGTGAGAAATCCGTGGTGCCCTGGAAATGCGGGAAATGGCAATAGCTTCCAGGAGCCACAGATTCACTGGCACATACAAGGTCCGTATAGTTAATGCGCTGTCACTTACAGATACTAAAAGTAACTAAAGGTGTCGTTTTAAGAGTGCGGCTCTCTGTTCCAGTGCTAAAGTGTCCAAGTTCCCCTTCTAGTGACTGAATTGGTCTTAGACTCCCAAGATTGTTCTCCCTGAGCACAAATGAGCATGCGCAGACAATCTCCTTTCGCTTGGAGCTTTTCCTTTTTCTCCCCAAACTTTTTCCTTCTGTAAGGTATGTGCTACTGAAAAGGGATGTAAGACAGGAGTTCCCACAGAAATGTAGGTGTTTGGGGATGCTTGCTTTGCAAGCCAGCCAGTTTCGATGTGACTGGGTTTGCCACTGACAGAGATTAGGCTCTGGCAGAAGGGAAAGCAATCTGGGATGTTCAGGTTCTCTGTTACTGTATCTTAGACAGTTTCTTAGTTCACGGTCAGCTTTCAGTAAGTATGTTCTCTGGGTACCCCGCGAGGTGGCGCACCTGTGATACCCGAGAAGGAAGAAGAAGGTTGAATTCTGAAGGAGGAAAACCCAGGTCTGCCAGGTGTAGCTGTTTGTTTACAAGATAGACTGGCATCTTCCGATTGGGGAAGAGATGATAGGCTGGGGAGGGGCGTGGCTAGGAGGAAAGCAAATACATGTCAAAATCAAGGTATGGGTCAGGCTGAATTTGAAGCAAATTGGGTGTGATGGAGGAAGTATGGTGATATTTTACTTGTGCTGAAATGTGATTTTATTTGTATGTTAATAAATAAAGTTGCCTGGGGGTCAGCTAATAGCAAGCCATTTAGCAGAAGTCTGGCAGTGGTAGCACACGCCCTTAATCCTGATCACATGACAGACAGAATCTGTGTGTTCAAGGACACAGCCAGCATGGAAACACGCGCCTTGCCTTTAATCTCTTTGTTTTGTTTTTGTTTTTGTTGGGGGGGGGGGCACGACAGGGTTAATTTGTGTAGCTTTGTGCCTTTCCTGGAGCTCGATTTGTAGACCAGGCTGGCCTGGAACTCACAGAGATTCGCCTGCCTCTGCCTCCCCAGTGCTGGGATTAAAGGCTTGAGCCACCACCACCCAGCAACACGCCCTTAATCTCAATACCAACCATAGAAACCTGGAGGTCTGTATAGACCGGCAGTGAGCAGGAGGTCATATGCTTGGGTTTACAACCAATGAAAATAAAGGGGAAGGGGAAGGACTACAGAGACATTGAGGAGTAAGAAGGTGGTCTTAGCTCTCGGCTGCTGCTCGGTCTCTGGGCTTTTAACTCTGCATTTGGCTCTGTTTCTTATTTAATAAGACTGTTCAGAATTACATCTACAGAGAAAGTAGTGAATTTAGAAACTTCTCACACTCTCATGAACAGATTTATATTGTGGGGTTAGATTTTTGTATAATATGGTAAGTTTGATACCTGTATGGATAAATAAAAATCCTGAGATGTTTTCCTTTCACAAAATAGGACGCTGCTCGACTCAAGGGATTTGACCTGTGTGAAACCCAAAGAACTACAGTTGACTTTTGCCCAGCCTAAACATGGGTACTTAACGCGTTACATGCAGCTGAACCATCAAATGGAACCTTAACCAGAATCTTGAGCAGGTGATGCTGAGATACCAGACCAAAGCTCTTTCCTTACGGGGGATGATCTGGAAATCCACACTGTCGGGCACAGGTGGCCTACCCCCAGATGACTACACAGACAAGTCCAAGCTCTGAACTTAGTTTATTTATCCCCAGCATTCAGACTAAGAGATGCAAGCTGCTAAACTGAGCATCCAATTAAGGTTTTGTTAAAGTGGTTTGTGTCGTGGAGCACCAGGTAGATCTGGTAATAATTATTACTGTGCAGTCTTAGAATGTTGCAGAAATCGTGGCTGAGAATTTTCTAGGGTTGATGGATTTTTCAATACTAGAAATAAATAAATGAAAAAATATTACAAAATGGTCATCATGTAATGTTGAGTCAAACTATAAGCTCTTAACAATACAATTCTCATGGTCCAGAGGACTTCTTCTGGCCTCCTTGGGTACCAGGCACACATACAATGCACATATATAAATGCAGGCAAAACATTCATACACATAAAATAAAGACAAATAGATGTCTTAGAAAGAAAGAAAGAAAGAAAGAAAGAAAGAAAGAAAGAAAGAAAGAAAGAAAGGAAGGAAGGAAGGAAGGAAGGAAGGAAGAAAGAAAGAAAGAAAGAAAGAAAGAAAGAAAGAAAGAAAGAAAGAAAGAAAGAAAGAAAGAAAGAAAGAAATGAGTGTAGTGGCATGCACCTTCATGAGGCAGAAGGAAGCAGATATCTGTGAGCTTGTGGTCAGCCTGGTCTACATATCTAGTTCCAGGCAATGACTACACATGAGACCACGCCTCAAAAAAAGAAAAGATAAGAAGGAAAGAAAAGAAAGGCAAATAGTCATCATTGTCTTTGAAGTTCCTTTCCAAAATGATCACTTGGGAGCTTATGAAGTATAACATTTGTGTGTGTGTGTACTATCTACTGAGTTGTAGTTTCTTTCCAACTCTTAATTTTCAGTTAGTAATTATTTATAGATCTCATCCATTCTGTTTGGGCATCTTGTGAAATCGCACCCTTCCCTCTTTTAACCTGTTTAAAGAAGGATAGGTAGAGTTCCTATTGGTGGTTCATGCTCGCATTCATAAGACAGATATTTTCTCATTCATGATGTACTATTAAATAAAAATATGTCAGATACATTTTAGTGATATTTTACATGATTTTTTCCAACTTATTTTCACATATGACTCATTGTGTTACTTTCTCTTTGAGGCTTACCTTCCCTAGGTTTTTGCCATTAAGATTATGGTGGCTTCATAATTGGGTTTATCTGTTGCTGTGTTTTAAAAAAGAAAAGAAAAAGAAATAAAAAAACAGTACTTGCCGGATGGTGGTGACGCACACCTTTAATCCCAGCACTCGGGAGGCAGAGCCAGGAGGATCTCTGTGAGTTCGAGGCCAGCCTGGGCTACAGAGCAAGATCCAGGAAAGGCACAAAGCTACACAGAGAAACCCTGTCTCAAAAAAACAAAAACAAAAACAAAAACAACCCCCCCCAAAAAAAAAAAAACACAGTACTTAAATCACTGAGTATCTAACATTTATTATCTCTCTGGGTCAAAAATTAAGTGGGGGATTAAAACTCAGGGATCTTTCCTGAGGTTAAATTAAGATGAAATCATGGCTGTGATCATACATGAGCTTTGAAATTCTTGAATGTTCTAACCAGCTTCAGCATTTACTATACAGAGCTCTTATGAAACCTCAGTGACCATCTTCAAAACAAAGAATCCCAGCATAGAAGACTGAAACAAGAAAATTGCTGGTAATCCCAGGACAGCCTGATCTACATAATAATTCCTGGTCTCAGAAAAAGAAATGGTAGCCGGGCATGGTGGCACACGCCTTTAATCCCAGCACTCGGGGGAGGCAGAGCCAGGTGGATCTCTGTGAGTTCGAGGCCAGCCTGGGTTACCAAGTGAGTTCCAGGCAGGGCGCAAAGTTACACAGAGAAACCCTGTCTCAAAAAAAAAAAAAAAGAAAGAAAGAAAGAAAGAGGAATTAAAGCATGAAAATACATGCTTATAAGACAATTAAATCTCAGTACTATAGAGTAAGAGATGATGAAATATGAAAGTATTCTGGATTAACAAACTAAAGGGTCTTAAAGTTAGGCACAAATTTCTGACATGGTGGTGCATGCCTTCACTCTCAGCATTTATAGAGGCAGGCAGACAAATGTGAGTTTGAGGCCGGCCGTGGTCTGCATAGGGAGTTCCAGGACAGCCAAGGAAAACAAAACAAAGCTAGACACAAAGTTAAAACTAATTAATATGTAAAGTCTAAGACTACTGATTGACAGATTTTTAAGTATAATATTGAAAGCATAAAATACTATATTAAGAATTAGAAAAATATATAAAAGAAGAAACCAAATAGAAGTCTTGAAGAATTACAAAGCAGTGAACCTATGATCTCCACATTTGGGAGGTGGAGGCAGGAGAATCAGGAACTCAGGGTCACACTGAAATACATCAAAAGTTAGGATTCATGGAGAGCTTGGACTACATAGTGAGTACATAGCAAGATCCTATCTCAAATAAATAAATAAATAAGCCATTGTACACAAAGTTATAGACCATTATAACAAAATAACATGTATTAAAATCATCCAAGACAAAGTCCAGAATGGCAGATGATTCAAGCACTGTCTTCTCTGAGTAATGATATAAGACAACATGATATGCTGTTCTGAGAAAAGTAGGCATGCTTGAGATAGAAGTGAATGCTGTCAATGAGACTCCATGGTATACTTAGCCTGAGAACTTTGATGTCCCACTACTGTTCTCCATGGAAGAGCAGCACGTGTTTGCCATAGAGACATTTATCTCCTATGCACTGAGATACACAGCAGCGCCCTCATTCAGCTGGAGAGACAGTTCACACCCTCAGTTCAGACTCAAATCTTTGTGGCTGAACCATACAAGGCAAAGCAGCGATTAATTAAATAAGCTACTGAATGTGAAATGCATTATAAATAAATAAAGATATGTCATGTGCTCAAATTAGGAGAGTCACCCCAGAATCTAATTTTAGGCTCTCTGGCAGCAGGGAAAAACAGTTTCTCTTAACTGAATCCTGAACTTCCGTTCATATTTATTGATTGTACACAAAGACTGCATTTGGGGCACAATAAGTTCCTCATACCAAAGCCCCTTTGATCTAGTCTATATATTCTCTAAAGGAAATGCAACCTTTAGTACTTATTGTATACTGTTTGTAGTGCCCAATAATGCAAGACCTCCAGTTGTGCCTGGATAGTCTTGTGGCCAAAGTCATACAACAGATGGAAAACTCCTTCAGAAAAACAACTACAAATCACAGAAAACAATCACTGTTCTCTACTATGATTTCTTCAAGGTCTAGGTACCTTCACCAAACACTAATACATTCAACTGTTACCCTCGATATAGTGAGAAACAACTGTTACATCCTAACGTTTATCCTAGATACAATGACTCTACTAGATTCCCACTACAAAGATACATATTGACAACCCAGGAAAACCCCCAGAACCTTGACAGTGAGATTTGTTTCTAGAGTTCAATCCCATGCACACGAGTGACTGCTTATACTGATGAACTTTGAGTTTCTTTCTGTCCTGACACAGATGTGGCTTTGTCAATGTTTCCACTACAAATGACTCCAGTAGACTGTCCGGAAAAGCTCAGGGTCACTGGGAAACAAAATATTCTTTAAAGATATGATGGTTTGAAGGAGAATGCCCTCCATAGTCTCATTTGGTCCCTAGCTGGTAGAACTGTTTGGGAAGGATTGGGAAGTGTGGCCTCTTTGGAAGAAGCATGTCACTGGAGGTAGAATTTGAGGTTTCAAAACACTCCAGCCGTGCCTAGTTCCCTCTCTCTGCCTCTTGCTGGTGGCCAATATGGGAGCTCTCAGCTATTCCTGCCACCATGCCTTTACTCCACCATCATGGACTCTGTAACCCTGTGGAGTTTTGAGTTAAGTTGACTAGTTAAAATGTCTCCACACTAACATGTCCTCTTGTGTCCCTGTTTTCCTCTCCCTCTACTCATTCATTACAGTTGGTACCAATGCATGGTGACTGGTTGTCCCCATTTCCCATCACCAAGACTACATAGGACAAAAGAAGCCACAGGGGAAAGAACATTTTTTCATCCTTTCTGTTTTGTTTTTAGAGACAGGGTTTCACTTAGTAGCCTCAGCTGTTCTGGAACTCACTCTGTAGACCAGGCTGGCCTCGAACTCATAGAGATCCACCTGCCTCTGCCTCCCGAGTGCTGAGATTAAAGGTATGTGCTACCACTGCCCAGCTCATCCTGTCCTTTTAATAGCTAAGGCTCTTCTATCTATATAGAATCAAATATTTGTAGGATGACTTCATTAATTAATTCATTTAAAGTGCACACATGCTTGTGGCCACTGGTCAAGATAAGCTGTTAAAATGGTTTCATTGTAAGAGAAGTCCAAACTATTCAGCTACAGTTATTTTAAAAATTGAGATAACTCATATAAATCTCTGAAATTAGTGATGGCTACTTATCTACTAGTCAGAGAAAATTAGCAATCTTTATATTTTTCATCCCACTGAGTTAAAATGAAGATGGAGAAATCCTTTCAGATCACAAATAATTAGATTAGGCAAGGAGAATCACCTCTGTAACATTTGTGAGTCAGAGCAAGGAAGAAGGCTGCAAGTTCAAGGCCAATTGATCAGCATAGTGAATTCCATGTCATCCTGGGCTACAAAGCAATATCTTGTCTCAAGAACAACAATAACAAAAAGGGGCGGGAGGTGATGGTGCATATCTGTGTCCCTAGCATGTTAAACAGAGAAACAGGAAGATCAAGAGTTCAAAGTTAGCTTCAGCTGTGTAGTGAATTCAAGGCTACCTGGGCTACGTGAAACTGCCTGTAAAAAGAAAGGAAGGGCCAGGCAGTGGTGGCACACGCCTTTAATCCCAGCACTCGGGAGGCAGAGGCAGGCAGATCTCTGTGAGTTCGAGGCCAGCCTGGGCTACCAAGTGAGTTCCAGGAAAGGCACAAAGCTACACAGAGAAACCCTGTCTCGAAAAACCAAAAAAAAAAAAAAAAAAAAAAAAAAAGAAAGAAAGGAAGGAAGGAAGGGAGAGAGGGAGGAGAAGAAAGGAGAGGGGAGAGGGAGAGAAAAAGAAAGAGGTTTTAAGCTATTTGAATCCAACCCAAGCAGGTCAACTGAGGGAGCTGTCATCAAGTCACATCATTCATGCCTGTTTGGTAATGTCTGGTGACTGGAGCCGCTGTCTGCAGGTGTTGGAGGGACACTGAAGCCGGGATCCCTGATGGATCATTGCACAAGCACACATCAAAATAACCCTCGTTCCTTAGAAGAACTAATAATCTGGTGACAAAGGTGACACCTAACAAATGCACCCTTTTGCTTTCTTTAGTGAGGAGAGCGGTGAATGCAGAGAAGAAGAACATGCATAAAGTAACTGAAAACACAAATCTGTCCTGGACATTCTGAAGTGTAAAGTGTCAGAGCTGCCTGGCAGATCCCACCGTAACCCAGTGCGTTCTGCTTAGGCACAAGCTGATCCTTCAAAAGGAGACCGCAGCCTGAGGAAAAGACAGTAAGCAAGTTGTTAGAGCTTTTCTGTTTGATTTGCTGTTGTTGTTTGTTTGATTTGTCAAACTAGAATTTGCTTCTGTTACAGGGCTTACCTGCTAGGAAGTCAGTTTACGCCAGGGAGCCTTTGAAAGAGAACTCAGAATAAGTGATGGAGAAAGTCTGTAAATGGAATGTTAGGAATAATAACATCTGTGGAGAAATGAAATTCGACATTCACTGGTGGCCGACATCGTTCTTCCAACGGAAGATGTGGGGACAGGAAGAAGGCAATGTGAAGGCTGTCTGGGCACCGCTGGGACATGGGAGTGTCTGCATCAGCTTCCTCTGACACAAAGGACATGACAACTTTTATGCTACAGACAGCAGATCTGCCACAACAAACAGTCCCTTTGGGGCACATGAGCCATAGCATGTTTACAACCTCTGACACAACAGCACCGTTGACAACTCGGTGACCCATCTTTACAAAGTCTGCTCAGTGGACAGTGGTACCTTATGATGTAAGATAAGATAGCACATGCTCTCCTGTTTTACAAGCCAAGGAAGAGCAGACTGAACTAGAAAGATGAGAAAAATAATACACGTGAAGACAAGATGTGAGGAATAACCGTCCCCTCACCGAGATACGTGCTTAGAGTCAGGCATGGTGACCGCCTGTAATCCTAGCACTCAGGAGGCAGGGGATGCCCCACTTTAGCACACTGAGCCTGCCGGCTTCCTAGCTCAGAAAACACAACTTTCTCCTCTCCATCTCACTCCTCTGGGCAGCTGCTAGTTCTCCAGCTTGCCTGACCTATTGTTTGTGTGATACCTCAGTAAAACCCCCCACTCTATCCCCTACAGACAAAGAGAAGCTTAAACCAGGATTCGTAAGTGTAGATAAGAACTTGGACCCCTTTTCCCCAGGTGGCTGTATCTGCTACAGGGACTTTGGAAAACACAGAGGATATTCGACCAAAAGACTAAAAAAGGGAGGCGGGTGAAAATAAATTATATGGTCTGTGCCTTTAAGAACTAGCCTCACAAAGAAAGGGGAGCGCTCCTTCCAACCTCCCTGCTGTGAGTGAGAGATTTGGAAGAGCCTCCCTGGAGGCTTGCAAACTTAGAATACACCTTACTTTTGCATTCTGTACCTAAAGTCTCCAGTGGAGGCTTTGGGGAAGCAATCTAGGCACAACAAGACTCTCACTCTATTGTCTCAAAAAAGGGGTCTTAGACAAAGATATCTCAATATAGATAGACCCAGGCCAGTTTCAAGTCCCCAGAAATGATGGCACCAGCCCCAGGAACTCAAAAGAACAAAGTCAGGATGTCTGATGGTAACTGATTAACCACGAGATGCCCCTCTCCGGAGATAACATGACCAGACCCCGGAGATGAGTTGTAAAACTCCTGACAGGGCAAACAGATAAGCTAGAATAAGATAAATTCCAGGCCTGGGAAAAACTGGACCAATCAAGAATGGAACCGTACTAACCCCCTCCCCTCGAAGAAATTTTATGGGTTTTGCCTATAAAAACTAACTTCCCCAAGAAAGAGGAACTCTTCCTTGCCTCACTTGAGATGGCTTGAGATGAGTTCCCTGTCATGACTTGCAACAGAAGTAAACCTTGCTTTTGCATTCTGGTATGCTAGTCCTTGGTGGTCTCTCTGGGGTTATGATCTGGGCACAACAGTTTTCTCTAACAAAATCACCCTGGAGTTCCCTTCTCCATGCCTTTTTTAATTCTTTCATGTAGGAGACTAAGAACATACTAGAAGCTCAGGCAATAGCTCAATGGATACAAAGCTAATGGTCCAAGCCTGAGCACTGGAGTTCAGACACCCAGAACCCATATAAAAGTTCAGCAGGCATGATAACCCTCCTGTAATTCCAGCAGACCCAAGGGATCCCCAAGACCAGTTGAATAACTAGACTAGGCATCATCACGCTCTGGGTTCAGTGAGAGCCCCTGTGCCAATATATAAAACAAAGAAGACACCTGAACTTCAGGGCTCCACACGCACTTGCCCACTTACCCATCCACCCACCCCCTTTCTAGACCATCTATCATGTGCACATCTGTCCATTCATCCACCTACCTACCTACCTTCACATTTTCATGAGCGAGTGGACTAAGTCATTAAGTACTGTCTTGTCTGTGGGGAACAACTCTGAAGGTAAGACTGCTTTAGTCTGAGAGTCTTTTGAGATGTGGCATTCTTATCCAAAGCAGTTGAAGCATCCTCAGACTTGTTTGTGCCCCCTAAGGCATCTAACGTATTTTTAAAACAAATTGCTAGTGAATACCATCTGGACCTGACGGGGTTTCTACTCCTGAAGTATAATGGTGGTGCTCTCAGTTTGGGGACCACACTGCTTGATTACTTTGTTTTAATTGCCCTGAAACACTATTACCAAATAACAAATCCAGTTTTAAGCTAGATGTGGGAGGTTCCAAAAATGACAGAGGCTGTTGTAGTGGACGACGACACCTCTCCCAAAGGTTTGTTTCTCAGGGTTGTGGATGATGGTTATTGGGTTGGGGGTGAAACAAAAAATTAGACTCAGTATTCTCCTTAATAAAAGAAAAAGAGGAATGGATAGGTATAAGATACTACGGTAGATTATTGTATATACTAGTAAACTAATTTAGTAAAATATCAGCCTTAGATAATGTGCACGGTTATGCATTCTTGTATATTGATACAAATGTAAACTAATTATATTCCTATTTAAGATAATTTGTATATCGATATAAATATAAAACTGTATTTCTTGTATTGTACATATATTTTACTTCTGTTTGAAATATCTTGTATATTGATACAAATGTAAAATTATATTTGCCATACTATATGTATATTCTACCTCTGTTTAAGATATTTAGTATATTGATACATATTGTTGTCATATTGCATATTGCACTATACATTTCTGCCTCTGTTTAAGATATTTTGTGTATTGTCACAATTTTGAGGTCATTTTCCTTTTACTGTACATTTGCTTACAGACTGTTCACCTTGTTAATGTGAAGCCTTAGTCCTTAGGTTATTTGGGTAGATAAGACTTACAGATTTATAGTCACTCACGCTTGTCATCTCTATAGTTATGTTAGGTTGTCCAGATTTACAGAAACATATGTCAGATGGACAGGTAATCTTCAAACACTTTATAAACCTAGAAAATATGGCATTTAAATAACTTGGAATGCTGTTGACATGAGACACGATTGTTCCTGGCAGCACTGATCTGATCCCGAGAGAATGTTGGGCTTCTAAGACACTCCATTTGAAAGTTTGTCTTCTTCCTGGCATAACGGCCTGCTGAGCAAAGAACTGCCCTTGCCTCAACTGCTGACAGTACAAATGCTGTCCTTTCTGGACGATCAGGACACAAGGAAAAGAGACTACTGAACTCTGCCAAGACAGGGTAAGATGGTCTTTCAAAATTCCTGCTTCTAAAAATGGTTTGTCAGATATTTTAGGCCTGCAGCCAAATTGGATGCCCCAACGGTGCTGAGAAACTTTAGGTGACTGTCCAGGCTGCCAGCTTTCTCTGTCTATTCTTGAAAGATTTCTGAAAGCTACTTGTGTGCCTTTCCCATTTTCTCAGGTATTATTATATTCCTTATCAGTTCTTTGATGGGGTTGAAAACTAATAATTCCAATTACAATCTTTTTATATCTTAGCTAGAACATACTAAGTACTAAATTCAGATTCTTCAGGATAGGACAGCTTTTGGAATAATCTCTGTAACATGCCATTTACCTATGTTCTGGACAGCTCTGTGTTTTACTACTATGTGTCTCTTGATTGATGTTGTTCTTGTTGGTTGTGATTCCATTTTGCTTAGGTCATTATCCATTATTTCTCCTGGACAATACTTAATAATCATTCCTATTGTATATAGATTTGTGTTAGGTTAGAACTTTTTTATTTAGACAAAAGGGAGAGATGTAGTGGGTGGTTGTTTGAGCCATGCCCTGAAGCACCGCCCCTAGTGAGGTAGCAGGTAGCTGTTATACCTGCCTGTGACCTTGAGGTACATGCCCCTGGGGCATGGCTACTGAGGGACCCTTAAGACCTGGGAAGCACTACAAGGTCCCTCTTCGCTACCTCCAGGACAGAGCTCCGCAGAGAACTGCATCGGACCATGCCTCATCCTTCCAGGATCCTGTGACAAATTCCTTCATTCTGTCTTGTGAGTTAACCCAAAAAAATTCCTCTACTCATTACCCAGGTTCCATGGATTGCAAGTGATTTAATCCCCATAGGCTGCCCTGCTGGAGCCGCTCTGCAAGGGCGGCAGAAAACCTCTGTTTCCTCTCAGGTGGGTCTCTCTCACAGGCCTGTGTCCACACCACGGTCAGTGAAGACCTGATTTGAGGATTTTGCTTTCCATTCTCACCACAATTCAGCACTCACTCAGGACCCCTTTAGACAGCCTGTGCTTATGGTCCCAGCAGCTGCTCCTCATGTTTCCACTGACTGGGGACAAACTGGGTCAGGAACATAAACTTCAGAAGTCTAAACACTCCACTGAAGTCATTTACACCTAAAAAGAGGGCAAAGGCCTCAGGATACAGCCCAGCAGGTAGGCTAACAGTGTAAGCTGTTAGATCCCCAGAACTCTGCAAAACCCTGGGTGTGGTGGCCCATGCAGTAGTCCAAAACAGGCAGATCCCAGGACTCCCCAGCAGACCACCTGGCCTACTTGGTGAATTCTAGGCCAAATGAGAGACCCTGTCTGAAAAACGAAAGTGCACGGCTGGACGGTGTCTGAGAAATAATGCCTTCCTTATGTATTTCCATACTTTCAAAATTTATTAAAAAACAAATTCATACGCTATGTTGGTTTCATCCACTACAATTTGCCCAGAATTCCCCATTTCCTTTGATGGCTGGCCATTTGCAAACACTGGTTCCTTAATTCCAGTCTTACTTATCAATATTAACTCTCAAAGCACACATACTACCCCTCACTGGGTCTGTGCTGTGTGGCCTACAATCTGGGCAAAACCAGGACTGAATCTCTCCAGTGTGTTGTGTTCGGGGAACTAGCGAATTGAGAAGACAGTGCGTGCGTTATGTCTTATGGTGACCCGGAAGACCGTTTAGGGAGGAGAAAAACGCCAGTCAATCATTTCCAGCTCTAGTCTTGGCCCTCTGCTCAGGTGGTCGTTGCTGACTCTGAGTGTCATGTGTGGGTGCTTTTCTCCTCTCCGGTAGCAAGGGGGGCAGTCACACAACCGAGGCTCTGAGTCCTCCATTCCTCTTGAGTACATCCTTTGGATGACATCCAGATAGAATTAGAACCTGGGACAAACAAGCCACCTGCCATGTGTTCATGTAGTCCCTTGCCTGGAGAACAAAGTACAGATATGTTCTTATAGAATGTGCAGTGCCCACATCAAGGTGACAGATTGGTGGAAGCTGTCACCATCACAGAGTTAGGTGTTCCCCTCCTGCAGGGTCCAGGGGAGGGCACTGCACCTATCTTAGGTATGTTGTGTTAAATGAGTCTTGGGATCTGACTTTTCTGATATAGTTTAATAGTCCCATGGGCTCATGTGCTAGGTTTACAGGTAGAAGCTGTTCCCTCTCAGGAATAAGCTGGCCATCAGGCTGTGCCTCCTGGGTGCTGCTGAACAGGCTGTGTCGTTCATTTCCTTGTGTGCCCAGCAAGGTGCCGTCATCCGGTCTCTGTATCTGCACTCAGAATGGAGTCAGTCAGTGCAAGGCACATCCTGAAAGTCATGGTTCTACACAAAATGCAGAGCCAGGCCCTGCCTGACCTAAACAAGGGTCGTGCTGATCCACCCTGATTAGCTCTAGAGGCCTTATTGTAATCATTACACTGAAGACATACATCATCACTTGGTAACCCTAAGGCACTGCTTCTCAGCCTTCCTAAGGCTGCGACCCTTTAACGCAGCTCCTCGTGTTGTGGTGAGCCCAACCATAAAGTTAATTTTGTTGCTACTTCATAACTGTAATTCTGCTACTGTTATAAATCATAATGGAAATCTCTGATATGCAGGATATCTGATACGTGACCCCCAAAGAGGTCCCAATTCACAGGTTGAGAACCTTAGGGCCTGAGGGATTAATCCAAATAACAGGTTAAAACAAACAAACCAAAAACTCTTGAGCTGGAAAGATGACTCAACAGATAAAAATGGTTTCCCACCAAGCCTGATGACTGAAGTTCAGACTCTGGGACCCACACCGTGGAAAGAGAGAACGAACAGCTGAAAGTTATCCTCCAAACATAATAAACTAGTTAGTTTAAAAAGAAAAAAAAAAAAAGACTTGCTTCTCCGAAGATGGTGAAACTCCCACTTCTTTTCCACTTTTGTCCCTGCAGGCACCCACTAGCAGGATGTGCATGTGTTCCTCACCCTGTAGGGCAGGTCCACACCCACTCAACTGCGCCACCCTCATCAGGGATGTTGTAGTTCAGCTTTTCCCTCCGAGCATCTCGATGACCACCCCATCCATTGAGGAGCACAGGCCACCTTGACCCGGAAGTCACGGTGCCAATGTAAACACCACAGTCATAACTGCGTCTACAGCAATGAGAGTGTGTGAACTCCCTAGGAGGAGGGGCTCGTGGGGATGATGAGGCCCTCATCTGAGAATCCAGCGGCCCCTCCCACCTGCTTCCCAGAGTCCATAGGAGATGGAAGGGACTCTATGGTACAGCTCCCAGTGAGGTCATTCACCATGGTGGTGTGGGATTTCTCCGTGGTGCAGCTATTTTTGAGTCAACCATCCACCTTGGGGATGCTTGATTTAAGGACAGAGCAGTTGAAGCGATGGACAAGAATGTTTCTTCTTGGCATGCTTTTTTGTACCATAAAGTTTTAGCTGAAAATAAAAGTTAGGGCACTGGAGGTGGGTTACCACAAACGTATGTAGTTGCAAGTGCCCACCTCACTTATGAACAGAGATAGAGTCACATAAACCAAGCCAAGACACACCCCACCTTCTTGCTTTTTCTTTCTTAATTTTACGTGTATCTGTACTTGCCTGGCACTTGCATGCAGAGTTCTGCAGGCCATAAAAGGGTATTGGATCTCCCGGAACTAGAATTTTGGAGGGCTGTGAGCCTCCGTGTGGGTCCTGGGAACTGAACACAGTACCTCTGCAAGAACAATGCTCTTAACTGCTAAGCCCTCTCTTCAGGCCCCTTCTTCCTTTTCCTCTACTTTTCTCTTTCTTTAAGGCTTTTCTTTTTTATGATCATCTTAACCATTTTGGTTCATCAGTAGAAATTTTACTGTTTAGATGCTCTACTAAAGACCCATTATAGAAAAAAGAAAAGAAAAAAAACCCATTATAGATTAGCACAATATTGACCCTTAGGTTATTTTGGAAGGTGTAGACATAACATAGTCATCACAAACTATAAACACAGCAGAGTACACCTATGTATGTCAGTGGCCCTTAAGTCATTGCACTAACACGTTTTCAGTGTGCCTCATGTGCATCTGGAAGCTTATTCTGGGGACTGGAATCTTCATGCTGCCTGCCTTCCATTCTAATGGCCATCCTTGTACCCATGAACTCAGTTGATGTTTCGTGAGACTTAGTTGTTTACATATTTTTATTTGCTAACATTAACAAGTGTATTGTTTTCAAATATGGGCGCAATATAGCTTAGTGGTAGAGCACCTGCCTAACATGTGTGCAGTCCTGAGTACAATCCCGGAACAACTAAAAGATCGGCTTTCTCCATTCAGATAACCCCTCCCATCCTCTCCGGTCTCGTGGTGCTAGCCAGACTCGGCTGGGCCGTGTGCAGTAGGAACGGTGTCAAGGGCCTCTTGTCCGATGTGTCACTCTGGGAACTCTCCCCACGCTGCACTGCTGTTCCTTACCATGTCCTGGGAGCCCTCCTCCTCCTCTGTCTTCCCAGAAACGGCCGCAGTTCTTCTCCATCAGCTCCTCACATTGGCAGCTTTATGATGTGAGGGATTTTGTTTTGTTTTTGTTTTCCTTAGAACAAATCCTGCATGATATTTTTCAATGGTGTGATCTGTTCATTTCTGTTTTCTCTTATTTTAAGTAGATCTGCTTTAACACATCAGCCATGAAATAATGTGTATTCTCTTTCCTGTCTCTTTTTTTTCCTGGTTTTTATTTTAGTGTCACACACACACACACACACACACACACACACACACACGTTTCTTTAGTTTGGGCAATAATATTACACAATTTAAAAAAGAAATGAGCACTATATTCTATGGAAGCAAATTCTACAAAATGAGAATCAAGACTTTGAAATTTACCAGAATTTGTCAGATCCAGTGAGGTTTTGCATTGCCATGGTTGGTGGGGTACCCTAACTATACATCCTAATTTCAAATATTTTTTATTCATGTCGTTTAATGATTTTCTTCTTTTCTTAAAAATCATCATGTTCTATTTTTTTTCCCCCACAGGTACCCATAGCATTCTCTCGTGTTTTTGTACTTTGTTTGGGCTTGGGGGAGGGGTTGTTATTGTTACTTGGAACAGGATTGTCAATATGTAGCCCAGGCTGGACTTGAAAAACCCATCTCTCTAATTCAACCTCCCAAGTGCTAAGATGACACTTTGTGTCTTTTGACTCCCTAAAGCTCCTTTCTGGTAGTTATTTTCCCTCTTAATGTTTTACACACACACACACACACACACACACACACACACACACACACACACACACCTTTCAATCTTTCTCAAAAGATAAGGTTTTGACTTGTGAGTCATCTCTATTTATTTATTTAATTAATTCATGTCCTTTTAAAATTTATTTCTCGCTGGGCTAGGCCTAGTGGTACAGACCAGTAATCCTAGCTACCTAGAGACTGAGCTAGGAAGATCATAAGGTCAAGACTGGCCAGCCAACAGAGTGAGTTCAAGGCCAGCTTGGGTGATTTAGTGAGTTCTTGTTCCAAAATTAAAAAGGGAAATAAGGCTAAGAAAACAGCTCAGTGGGAGTCCATTTGTCTAGAATGTCTGAGGCCCTGGGTTCAAACCCCAGCATCAAAAAAATAATTACATAAATAAGATTTCTTTCTACTTTGTTTCATATTTCTCTTTTAGCTTGTTTGTCTCTGCTGACGCTGCTCTTTAATTAGATTGTAAGAACAGTACAGTGTGTGTGAAGGTAATTCTTTACTATCTTCCATGATATTTTTCTGAAATCAAGATTGAATTATTCAAGTTATGCAATGTGTGCTTCAAAAACAATTATTCTCTTGAATCATAGCTTGTCTATTGTGTTCCATCTTCTCTAATTATAGACAGAGTGCTTTGCTTGGTATATGAATTTCTAAGAGGTGTATGTTGAAAGGTCACCCCATAGTTGAAAGTATGAAATCGCTTTTTAACATTTCTTTTGTTTTGTTTTATGTATGTGTGTGACCGCGCATGTGGCCGTCAGAGGAAAGGCACCTTAGCAGGCAGAAAGAAAAACCAGGTGTGGGCTTCTGCAAAGGCCTTCCTCCTGGGCTCCTGCACTAACATTTTGGAAGGAGGTGAAGAAATGGGTGGGCCCAGGCATTACACACATCCCATCTGCTCTGATTCCCAACTCCACATTTGCCCTCAGACCCTGGCGGGAATTGGCAGCCTGCCTCAATGAAGCTTTTTATTCTTTTGCTCTCTTTTGATTTTTTCATTCATATATTTTTTGTCTTTTGCTCTAACAGCATTTCTATCTGCTGTTTTTCCTGAGACAGTCAATTATTTGTGAATCCCACGGAACAAACTTTCCTAACACCGTGTGGGTCCCAGAGATGGGATTCAATCAAGGAGCCCAGTTTGGCAGCAACGCCTTTGCCTGCTGAGGCGTCTTGCCAACCTCTGAAACCTTCCTTTTAGAACCTTCTGCAACTCCGTGGTTAGGTACATAGTGCACGTTATTGCTGGATATTTATTTTAGGATCATTTCTGCTTGCTCCTTTTCAAATAATCTTGACCATCTCTTGCTCCTTGCTTTATTTAATCCCCCTTTTTACTTACTTAAACCCCTAATAAATCATTATTTTATAGCTTCGATCCTAGAATTTCAGTCTCTGAAATTCATTGCTTGTCTGGGGAACGTACCGTGAAGAGATACAAGATTCCTATTTGATGACTGATGGCTGCTCCAAGTTGTCTGTTTTTCTCTTTGACATCATGACACTTATTTACAACCTCATATTTGAACATCCAAAGTCTTTGATGGTGAGTCTGTCGCATAAAAGGCACACAATAAACAACAGCTTATTTATTATGTTTGCAGTGTTATGCCTGCAAGTGCCCAGAAGAGGGCACCAGATCTCACTACAGATGATTGTGAGCCGCCCTGTAGTTGCTCGAAATTGAATTTAGGACCTCTGGAAGAGCAGCCAGATGCTCTTATCCACTGAGACATCTCTCCAGCTAAACAACAGCTTAATAAACGACTTGCCTAACCCTAGAGAACCTCTTGCCAACCGAAGATGACTTAGAAACGTGCGCGATAGCCTCGGAAGGTGTTTTGCCTTTATAGAGCACTAGGTGGCGCTGCGAGACTGCATAATTTTAATCCCAGCGCGCTTGAAAACCCCACATCACTCTTTGAGTAGTTTCTTCTTCCTCCAACATCTGCCAGTTTTGTAGACAGACAGCAGGACACTAGTTTTTTGTTTGTTTGTGTTGACGTTGTTGTTGTCGTCTTGAATTTACCCTTGGTCAGTCTAGGCAAATTCTGTAAAAGAACATGCAACCCTTTACTCCAGGAGGCAGATAACTCCCAAATCTCGGATCTGATCCTGGCATTTACCCAAGGAATCCTAATCGGTATGTTCATTACCCTGTTTTAGGTCTTAGGTCTGTTGTTCTGTTATGTACTTTTTTTTTTCAGCAGGCAAGGATGGGCTCATGTGTGGGGTAAGTATCTCTGGTCCTTAGAGGCCTAGATGTTGTGCTTAGAGAAGATTTTCAGCATCTGGTCTTCCTCTCCGCCACGCCCCTGCCCCACCCCCACCCCCCAAAAAAAGCCTTCCAGTGTCCTTTTCTATCACTAATACGTTGATCCTTAGTCTTTTGTCTGATAGTAAGATTACTGTGTGACGTTCTCCAGTACACATTACCCAAGTGCATTCTTCCATCGCTGCTGTTAAAATTCATGCATGATTTTTTTTCAGGCTAATATACTTTTATATTATATGCACTTACATAATACTTATAATGCACAATTAATATGCATGTGTGTCTCTTATTTTAAAAGCCATTATAGAATACTATACATATTCCAGCACTCGAACATTTTTAGAAAGCAAACATAAACTTTCTGTCTCTGCAGTCACACAAATGTAGCAAAACCTTGGAATGTATTTTTAGTTAAGATAATTCTTAAGTTTTATTTGGTGAAGTGTGAAAAAACAATTTGTGGTCTTGGAGAGAGGCTTGACAGGGCAAGCCTAACTCGAAGGGTTTTAGTTGTGAGCATTCTGACAACTGCTCTGGTTAGTTGGTTGACTTTGGGGCTTGCTTTGGCTTTGAGACAAGGTTTCCCCGCAGCCCACGCTGGCCTAGAACTCAGGATGTAACCCACAATGACCTTGAAGCCCTCGTCTGCCCGCTCTACTCTCAAGTGCTGGAATTATAGCACATGTATCACAAAGATTTGCTCCAATTTGCTTTTCAAACTAGCATCTTGGGGTCTAGTAAAACCTGTAGCACATCATGAGATGATGATGAGCTGACCAGAGAACAATCAATTCCCACCAGGAGCTCTGCAGTCTCCATGGTGAGTGACACACTCAGCTACAAATCACTGACACATTTGAGTAAGTCTACCCCACACCAACACAACATCAAGTGTGTTTCATAGGCATTCATACACGTCAGGCCCACCACATTTTAAATGAGCTATTACTTACTGTACCTGACAACACTGACCATGAACTGAGGTGACCCTGGAAGACAACAGTGGTTAAAGGCATCCTAAATGTCTCCTTAAAATGGCTTCCTTTAAGGAATTTGTTTCCTGAGGGCAAAGCCAAATACAGACCCCCTAAATTCCTACTCTTTCCCTCATAAGTAATAACCTGACCTGTCTTGAAGATTAATTTAAACAAAATATTTCTTAATTTTAGTTAAAATTTCTCCTTTGTGGAGGTCCCTGGAATTTCTGAGGCCCTCCTCTCTATTTGAGCCTGTATATGACCCTGACTTGACAGTCTCTGAGACTAGACTAGCTTCAAGCTCAGATGTTCTTGGGTCTACTATCCTATGAGGCCACGTTGCATCACATTATCCAATATGAAATGACTTATAACCACCATTTTACTCTTTTGGTGGGAGCTATGGGAAATGAGACAGGGTCTCTTGTAACTGAAAGAGGAAATAGAAGCAGTAGATTGATGTTATAAAAGATTTACCAATAAACTTGCTTAGAAAACATTAAGTTGCACAAAAGTCAAATTTAGCACAAGAGCCTTGCCTCTGCCGGGCAGTTTAGGTACGATGACCCTGGCTGGCAGGTGATTATTAATCCCGGACCTCCTACCCGGAAGAGCAGAATCCCACCTAGCAGCAAGCTGCCCTGGTTAGCAACTGCCTGGGAACAGCAGCCCTGGTCCATCTCTAGGCAACTCTGACGCTGTTTCACTTAATCAATCTCTCCATTTGTCCAAACACCCAAACCTTGGGATTTCATTGAGAAACAGGTTTAGTTGCTCAAAGAGTAACCTGAGGCCAGGAACAACATAAACTGTCAAGGTTTCTTTTCAGAGCAGTTGTGCAGTTATTAGAGTTATTTTCTTATTAACCTCTAAGTACTTGGAGTGACTGCTCACTGGGAAGACAACAATTCTGCAACAGAACAGTCACTGAACGTCCATCTTCCCACCTCCACCTCCCAACGGCTGGGGCTGTATGTGCCCGGCTCTTTTCTGATTTCCCGAAGAAAGGCATTTGCTTGGGAATCCAAGAGGAGCAGGAGGGAGACTGACTTCTGTGGTAAAAGTGTTAGAATCTATCTCTCAATGTTCAAAGTGTAACAGGGCCCCAGACCTTAGCACAACTGACTCCATGATAGAAGTATCTTTCAGGCTGTAAAACTCAGCACACAGACAGCAGCACCTGCCAAAAACTAAAGCAAAGGCCTATTCCTTCAAAGTCCACAGTTCTGGGAAAGTCTCAAAATGTACTAACCTTGCTTTTTCAAGTCTATAGTTCTGTCTCTGACTAACTGTTCTTGTTAACTGAAGTTTATCAACTCAGGACATGGTTTTTGTGCTTAAAAGTTCACCCTGAGAAAGGCTCGGGGCTACACTTGGGTCCTGAACACCCACGGTAGTCACCCAGCTGGCTAATGAAGACTTTCTATTGGCTCAAACCCATGTCTGAGCAGTCTTTTCTGGCGAACACCCCACAACACAAAGAACTATTATGTTGTTATACTGTTATCACCGTTAAGGTGATTTTTAACTTACTCCTGGGTGATCAGATGTAAAATGGGATTCATGTGAGATTACAGATGACCTTGTTCAGCTTCATCCATCAGCACAGGAAGGATAGTTGTCTTGTCTGGACAAGCAACTCCAGGAAGGAGAGACACGAGACCCCTACTGCTGTAAGAATTCCTAATCCCCAAGCCCTTCACCCTTCCCCTATGATGGTCAAAGCCAGGTTTTTTCCCTTGGCAGACCATTCGATATCTCCTAGGCGGCTGCTGCTCTCTGTGCACTAATGCACACAGTCCCGTCTGTTGAAGGTCAGTCTCCTAGCTCTGCCTCAGAAATCTAGCATTTTGTGCCAAAACCCAGAAAGGGCATCGAAGGACTACTGGCAACCAGAGCCCTCCACAAAGACAGACCTCCCTGTCCGCATCCACTCGCCAGCCCTGGCCACAGGTAGCATGGCAGGGTCTCTGTCTCTGTCAAACGGCTGTTCCCTCCTTCCCCATCTCCTCCTTCTCTCTTCTCATTTCCCTGCTTTATTCTGAGATTTCGACATCCCGATGGGAGTCCTTTCCTATTTGACCAAACCGTGAATCTAACACAGCCAAAATTGTTAGGACAAGGTAAGTCAGGTCTTAATTAATGGGTGCCCCAATTAGGTCTCTCCGGGGCTCCAGGAGTACCCCATATAGTCTTCGGACTGCTCAGTCAAAGGTTCCAGGAGCTTCCACCACCCCTAACCTGGATTGGTCAAGAATTCCAGGAACTCTCCGCAGGCCATTGAGATTCTCAGGGAACCTTCCACGGGCCTCCGAGGTCTCTGGACTCTTGCAACATACAAGAATGGGGACACATTTGGTTAATCTGAAACTTGAAAAATGCCTCCCTCTGGGTTGCTGGATTTGACCCATTTTTTACTTTAGGTACACACTGGCCATGGATTCCAAATTGTCTGTGCCAAAGGATTCACCCTTAGCCTGTCCATGGCCTAATCTAAAAGAGTTCCATTTGGGAGACCTCAGACTGGACACTAGTTCGGCTCTCAGTCCCAATTTGCCCTCAATATAATTGGGCAATGGCCACCACTGACCCAAATTCAGAACTTTCCATTTCAATATCTAAATTGCTTTAGATAACTTCATAAGACAAAATGGAGAATGGCCCCATGGCCCTTACAACGCCCAGTTCCTCTTAACCCTTCTCATGCCTGCCCCTCAGCTCTCTCGCAGCTGAGCCAATGCCCAAATGTAGGCTGTCCTTTGAACTGGTTCTCCAAACCCGCTTCCCCTGAGGCAGAACAGTCTTTCTGTTTTGGGAATTCATCGTCCTTCGATTTATAGTCCGCCTTTGTTTCTGCCCAACAAGCCTGGAAACTTTTGCTTGTATTTATATTTTCTGTCTAATGGCCTCTAGTTATAAGTCCTTAGATTATTGGCAACTTGATGTCTTAATAGGAGAAAAAATACTTGCTAAGCTTTTCAGAGTGTCTGTCCCCATCTGCAGACACACAAACTGGAGATGGATTTGTAGGTCTCGGTTCAGAATAACGGAGATTCAAGTGTCCTTTGGGCTGGGATGACATTGGAAAATGGTCACATGCTGCTTTGCTTCACTGAAAGGCTGCCTGCCTCTGGAGATGGGATTTGCATGCCCACTTCAGACCCGAGCATGTTCGTCTCAAAGTTTCCTTCAAGGCCCCTGTCCTGACCTGCAGCAGGGAGAAGGACAGCAGACCAGCTCAGGAAACAAACGTATGTGCTTGAGAACAGCTAAGAGGTGAACTGTTTCTAGCAGGGGCTACTGTTGATTATCTCACGGCATTGTTTTCAATTAAGAGAGACCTATATATGAAAGTTAAAATGGTCAGACATAATTACAGATAGCTAGCTCTCTGAATCCCCCCCACACACTCCTTTCTTGCTTTGTTCACAAAAATGTTCCCCCATTTAATGTCATGCGTATCTTTGAAGTTTTTGCTGGAATGTAATTTTCTTTATATGGGGGGTGGGGGGGTTAAGAAGCTAAACACCTCCACACACTATAAAACTTGTAATAAGAAAAGGGTTGATGGGTCAGAGTCTAAGTGCGGTAATCTTCATTTGTTAGAGCACACCATTCATGTGACTTGGAATCAACTCTTGTTTAAGAAAATACAAAGAAACAAAAGCAGGGTTAAGGAAAATGTTTAAACAAATGCAAAATATGAGGTTATGTTTGGGGTAAAAAAAAGTGTAAAATATTTTGGATAAGGATGAATTTTTATATGATAAAATGATATTTTTGTCCTAAGAATTAAAAAAAGAAAGAGAAGGACAAAGAAAGTAACAAAATCTCAAAGCCAAGTTGCAGGAGGTCTGAGTAAATTATCCAAGGGTTATGGAGTATAGAACTTAGAAACAAAATATGTTCAATGATTAAGGTTTATAAATTCCTAAGTTATAATGGTCTGTTCATGCTAATAAAAACTGACTTCAAGTTGAATGTCTACTCACTTACATCTTGGCTAACCTCGGTAAGCTTTAGTTATTTTGAAAAACTGAGTCACAAAAAAACTATGATATTTTATAAAAACACACAATAAAAAGATCATGAAAATGAGGTTCCCAGTCTCTCCACAGACTATATACAAAGTTTATTTTGCTACTTAAGAGTTTCAATTCAAAATTGTAATTTTTAAGGCTTGAAATATTAACAGGGATAAAAATTTAAAAAAAAAATACTAAACTTAGGAGAATTACTAATTTGTTATTAACTGTTAAAAGTAATTAATACACAAAAGTTAATGATCAGTCACTTACAAATGATCAATTTTTTATGTGCTTAGAACTGTTTGTAGCCCATGCTCTGTACAAATGTAATTCATTTACAGAGACAAGCTTGGAGGGAAAGACCGATTGAGATCTCCCATTATATAGTCTTCTGCATACATTGTCAACATTAAATCTAAAATAAGTAACTCAAAACAAATTTAAAGTAAACATAGTTTGCTTGATGTATAATAATATTCAAAATTATTTTTTAACCGGTTAAAAAATAACTGACTATGAAAAATTGAATGCTTGAGTAAAATGGGTTAAATTCACAATGCACTTGCATGGCAGGACATCCCGCGGCCCGCATAGTGTTCTTTCCCTTGGATGGGACACAGTTCCACCACAGTGTACTGCATGCCAGTGTGAAGGCCTAGACTTCACTTTACAGGATCAGGAATGTGCCATGGTAACTCGAATGGATAGAGAGCAGTATCCTCCTGCAGACATCCTATCTGAGGTTTAAAGGAAAGCCTAACAGGATCCAGATACTCCTGCAGACATCCTGTCTGCTGTTTATACAGGAAAGGAAAGCTTAACAGGACCCTGTCTGTGGTTTATGGCCCTTGGAGATATCTAGATATTCCTGATGAGCAGTCCAGATAATCTTGTTCAGCGGGTTGTGGTTCCCAGCCAAAAGTCTAGACCAATAGTTTCAAAAAAAAAAAAGCCCCTTCTACCCAATCCCTAATTGCCAATTCTCGGCTTGTGGTTTTTATCTGTAAAAATCCTCCACACCTGGGCTCATGGCCATCACCACATTTCCTCCATTTGCCATGCATTAGCCCAGGTTGAACCTGAATAAAAGGACCCTTATGTTCTTGCATCAGAAACTGGCTTCTTGGTGGTCTCTGGGGGTTTTGAGAAATGGGTACAACACTAGCTTCATTACATAATAAGGATGCATGGGGCAATAATATGTGCCAGAAGCCTGCTGCTTCTGTCTCTGGCTGTGTAGGCCGGACCAGGACAACCTCCTCCTCATCTGTGAGGAAGATGAATTGCTCCTCATGTCTCACATGACAGCAGGATAGAGTCTCTCACCCAGTGAAGGATCTTAGAGTCTTACCAACATCCTAGATGTCCAAACAACAGAGCAGAAAGCAGCAATCATTCTGCCCTCAGTGTATCCTGTAGGAGGATGCTGTAAACAGGAAAACCTGGTACCTAAGCTACCACACAGCTGGTATGGGATCTGAATGCTAATTCAATCGGCTGTGTCCTTTACCTGACTTTCAGTTCTTCCTTTTAGCAAAACCTAATTCCAGGGTCCATACCCTAACCATTCATGTTCCCCGATTAAAGGAGGCAGCCAGACACTCAGTCATCAAACTGAAAGTTTGGGGTAATTATTCAGAATATCCAAGAAGTGTCTTTGGATACTTTGCTAGACAATCCTGTAAGAGAGACTCAATAGAATCCTATTTCTCTTTTAATTTGTCAGTTAGATGCTGAATTTAACTGGCCTCCTTTACAAAGCTCCCAGGTGCTTGTTCCTTATGCAGAAGTCTTATGCAATGAACAGCTAATTACAGTTCCTCTCCTACAGAACTCTGGTATATGCTGTAGCCAGTGCAAGCCAGGCAGGGTCCCGGGAGTTCCATCCCTCTTTTCCAGAGATCTCTTGAGCCTTAGAGCTAGTACTCCTAATGAGACCCATGTCACCTGTCCAGAGGACTGCGCTCCTCACCTCTCTCTCTGGTCGGCTGTCCTGCCAGTCACTGACATCAGGCATGACAGGACTGGTGTTCCTCCACTTGGTTTGTTAGTCTCTTTTTCTGCAAGCATGACTGCAGCTCTTCTAGATGAGAATCTGATATTTCTCCTTGGAATCCATACAGGTCCATTTATAGTTTCTGGAAAAACACAAGCAAATCTTTTCCTAAGTGCTAACACTGCATCTGGCCCATTCCTTACCCCTGTTTCAGGGTTGTCCAACAGACTAAAGCTGCCACGTGGTGGTGGTGGTGGTGGTGGTGGTGGTGGTGGTGGTGGTGGTGGTGTTGCACACCTTTAATCCCAGCACTCGGGAGCAGAGGCCAGCCTGGGCTACAAAGTGAGTTTCAGGAAAGGCACAAAGCTATGTGCCTTTGTTGGGGGCTATGTTGAGCGGAATGTAACTCCTTGGATGTGTGACCATCCACACTGCAAGTGAAAACAATTAATCATAGTTATCTGTAAAGATTTAGGAGGAGACACCAACCATATGTGATCTTCTCCCCGTTTTTGTCTAATTGAAGCTTTAGATCATGTGGTCACTCTATTATCATGTGAGCCTGTGGGCTATAAGATCTCCCTGTCTCCCCCACCCCCTCCCAGTTTTTCAAGACAGGGTTTCTCTGTGTAGCTTTGTGCCTTTCCTGAAACTCACTTTGTAGCCCAGGCTGGCCTCAAACTCACAGAGATCCGACTGCCTCTGCTCCCGAGTGCTGGGATTAAAGGTGTGCCCGCCGCCACGCGGCAGGTCTCCCCGTCTTATGAATAATATTACATCTTGCAAAAAAGGCTTGAAAAGGTTGCTAACATATGCTAACACAATGTGGCATGTGAGTGATCACATGTGAAGCTGATTTATCAGAAAGACCCTTACCACGTATAACATGTGAATAAGCATCACTAGAAACATGAACGTCTTTTAGTCTTCAGGTATATGGGTAACATCCATCTGCCAACAATGTTTAACTTTTATTCCTCTGGGGTTTCCACTGTCCATTCTACTCCATGAAGTCAATGGGACAAAAGGTTGCAAGAAGGAATGAGTTGTGCAGCTTACTCTTTGGAACTAGAAATTTGGTTCTGTAGCATTTTAGCAGCTGCTGTAATAGAGCATGTGATTCAACAGCTGTCTCAAATACAGTAGCTGCCAATTTATCAACCTCAAAATTAGCTTTTACTAGTTCTGGCAAATTAGAGTATTACCTCACATGAATGATAAAATAAAGGGGGTAGACTCTTTGAAACAGTTGTAATAACAGTGGATTAGAGATAGTTTTGATCTGTGCTGTTTCTACTCTTTAGTAATACCCACCACATACTGTGAATCAGAAATGATATGGGGGGTGGGGGGTGCTGCATACAGGAGGATATAATGGGTCTCCCTTTATATCTCTAGCTCTTTAATAATGACACGGAGACTTTTTATTAATTACAAAAGCTTAGCCTTAGCTGAGACTTGTTCCCAACTAGCTCTTAATACTTGAATTAACCCATTTATGTTTATCTACATTTTGCCACAAGGCTTGTAGCCTCTCCTCAGTACCATATGTCCTGATTGGCTAATCTCCGGCCCCTCAGATTCCTTCCCAGAGTTCCTCTCTCTCCCTGGAAGCCCTGCCTATCCTCTCCTGCCTAGCTATTGAGCGTTCTTATAGTTTTTATTAAACCTAAGGTGCCTTAGGCAGGTTAGATTAAACAGAAACACATCTTCACACATCATACAAAAGGACTGTCCCAACAGGAGTATAGGTGAGGGGTTACTCCCAGGAGCAGAAATTCAGGAACGCAAAGGCAGCTGCATCACCAAAGTCCACCCCAGCACAGGTGACAGCTCACAAAGGCTGGGAACCTGGTGGTGTTGGTTTCTCTCTCTCTCTCCCTCCCTCCCTCCCTCCCGCCCCTCTCCCTCCCTCCCCCTCTCCCTCCCTCCCCCACTCCCCCTCTCCCCCCTCTATCCCTTCTCCTCTCTCTCTCTCTCTCTCTCTCTCTCTCTCTCTCTCTCTCTCTCTCTCTCTCTCTCTCTCTCGGCAACCCAGCTCCCAAATAAATCACACAGCTTTCCTTGACTAAAATTATCCTGTCTGTCTTTTGCCTCTGGGCTTTTCTCATTCTCTTACTTCTGTAAATGATGAAAATACTTCCCATTCGTTTACTTCTTACTTTTACTTTTACTTCGTGGCTTGCTGTGTACCTGAGTAGCTGGCCCCTGGAGTCCTCTTCCTTCTCCAGCTCCCAGATTTCTCCCTCTATATATTCTCTTTGCCTGCCAGCCCCACCTATCCTTTCTCCTGCCTTGCTATTGGCCATTCAGATCTTTATTAGACCATCAGGTGTTTTAGACAGGCACAGTAACACAGCTTCACAGAGTTAAACAAATGCAACATAAACAAAAGTAATACACCCTAAAATAAAATAATATTCTACTACATCCTGGAGCACACTACACAGCCTGAAGCACCCAACAAGATGGAGACTGTCCTGTCCAAATGATCCATTTGGTTTAAATCTCTTCCAGGCAACTCAGCTGATTTCTGCTTCTTCCAGGCGGCTGGTCTGGCCTCAGAGTCTTCGAAGCTTGGCTTGACTGAGAGTCTTCTTTGCAGCTTGGCTTGTTTACTCTTGGGAAGAGGGACCTGATGATACTGTTCAGTTTCAGGTACTTCCTGGAAACTTTACCTTCCTGCTTAAAGACCTTCTCTACAGGATGGAATGATTCAGTCCTGGAGGAAATTGCTACAATACTAGTCTATTAGAGCTAATGTCAATAAATTCTCTGATGGAATCTTTTAAGAAATAAAATCATTTATTTTAGGGCAAAACCAAGAAGTTATAGGAAGGGATGCAATTAACCTATTAGAGGAAGAGGGTTATTTGGCCACTGGAATAACTCTAGGAGAGAGTTATGTAGGATTTCCCTTTAAAAGACCAAACAATGCCACTGATTGCTTAGTACTCAACTTTAAATAAGGTCTTAGCCAACTTATCTCTCCCAAGAGTATCTGAAAATCATTTAAAGTTTGTAACTGAGTAAACTGAATTTTGATTCTTGAGGCTTACTAATGTGGTACTCTACTGTAGTACATAAGTAATCATAAAAAGCATGTAGCTGAACCTTTTCAGGAGCAGTTTCTAAGTTATCCTTTCTAAGGTAATGTTGTAAACAGGAACACGCTGATGTTAATAAGCCTGTTCTGATGTGCCTAACAATAGGCCATCCCTATAATGTACAATGATAGCTTGAGGAAAAGCAGTTTTAATGCTTTGAGCCACAAACAACTGACACAGTGTAGGGCTATTTTGCATTCCTTGTGCCAACATCTTCCGGTGGTATCATCTGTAGCTAGAGTTTTCCTGCCTGGCCCACAGTCAGGACAAATCTTTGTCACCCGCCAGTCCCACAGCCGCTCAGACCCAACCAAGTAAACACAGAGACTTATATTGCTTACAAACTGTATGGCCGTGGCAGGCTTTTTGCTAACTGTTCTTATATCTTAAATTAACCCATTTCTACAAATCTATACCTTGCCACGTGGCTCGTGGCTTACCGGCATCTTCACATGCTGCTTGTCCTGGCAGTGGCTGGCAGTGTCTCCTTCTGCCTTCCTGTTCTTTCTTTTCTCCTCTCTGTTAGTCCTGCCTATACTTCCTGCCTAGCCATGAGCCAATCAGTGTTTTATTTATTGACCAATCAGAGCAACACATTTGCCATACAGAACATCCCAAAGCAATCATTCCATTGGTTTATGATTGTTGGGTCCAAAGCAGCCCCTAAAAATGGAGCTGCTGCTGACGATGTCCTAAAATGACAGTCTGGACCTAATTCCTGCAGGAGTCTGACCAGGTAGACAGGATTGCTGTTGGATAAACTTAGCATTCCTCAGGATCTCTTACTGTGGTTTCTGTTTACCAGGAAAGTCAGTCACTACCTCCCTTACCCTAACCAAGCAGCCCGCGACAGATCAACCCTGGGCTGTTCTGAGCTAGTCGTCATAGCTACTAGTTGTCATAGCTACTAGTGAAACATAGCTAGTTGTCATAGCTACTAGTGAAACAATGCCTTGTTGAATTTCCTAGCTCCTTCCCAAATCATCATGATGTGAGCATTAGAACTTAAAGTTATCCTCGTAGGGAACAATACATCTCTTCATAATAAGCATATTGGTCAATTTTTCTATCACATAAGGAATAAATGATCCCGCATGTCATTCTCGATCAGAACAATTAAGCATCGAAGTGAGTATTCTGATAAATTTGTCCAGGTGTGCCAACTCCTCTGATGCCCCTACAGACAATAGCAGTGGTCAGGCAGCTGGCCACCATTTATCACTAATTAGTATTACAACAGCCCTCGGACCCAATAATCTTTAAAAGATTTGTTTCCTGTTAATATTTCCAATTTGGGGCTATGTTTCCTTAGCTTTTGGGTCCACACTTCCCCAAAGCATCCGAAACCTTGACCTTTTTGGACACTAGAGGGAGTCTTTCCCTCATAGATACGGTAGAATTGAGCATTGTGCAAGTCTGTCCTGAGATTTCAATAACTGAATTAGTGGAGACCATAATGAGAACTTCTCCTCTAAAATCTAAATCAAAAACTCCAACTCGTGTTTTTGTCTTATCGTTGCCCTATCTGGTGTCAATTCTTAAGATCTAGATTTCCTTCTTCCGGGAAGCAAGGGTTAAATTCAACTAAGTATCTAAGCATTGTACTAAATCCTCCTTAGTTGCTTTTACTCTCCTCTTAGTTTCAACATATTCTCTAACAACGACACATAATGCATCCTCACATGTCCTGAGCATCCCATGATCTTGGGGACTTATTGGTCACAAGTCAGTGTGTTCCCCAAGCTTGCTCCTTTTTGTATCACCCCCAATCTGTTATGTGCCTGTAATTATCTGGTGTCCTTCAGGGTCCAAGTATAGGCATCAGTCACACCCACAGTCATTGCCACTTGCTGTGATTAGTTCAGCAAACAGAGTTCCTAGAAGAGAAGAAAATGACCCTCAGGAGAGCTTCACTTGGAGTCTCTGGGTTCCTTTTAGGGAGAAAAGAGAACAACTTTATTTTACAGTTCAGTGTATTTAAAGGTCAGAGGTAGAGTGCTGCAGGTATCAGGCCTTACCTAGAGCTTTCGAGGTCATATGGGGTCAGAGGTACCTCTCAAAAAGCACACCTAAAGGCATTTTCCTTCTCGCTCCTCAGACTGCCTGCGGTTTCCTACAGAGACACCTGAACGCCAGGGGGAGGATTGAGGGAATCACAGGTGGCCCTTGAATTTAGGCTTCCCCTTGATGAAAGCTTTAGAGGAGGTCTGCATAGCAACAAGTGATTAAATTTAGTGTTTTACTTAACCAAATAAAGTTAAAATGTTATCATTTCAACATGTAATGAATATAAAAACTATTCCTAAAATCCTTTATTTCTTTTTCTAATAAAAAATTGTTGAAGGTTGATGAGTAATAAAGACATAGACCACGTCTCAATTTAATAGCAAATTAGAATGGGAGGTAGCTGATCTGCACATAAAGTCTATAAATTTTAAAATCAATACACACTCCCAAGTTGCATCTAGATATTTAGTTTTCCAGCTACATCAGACTGGTCCTTTCAAATTTACATGGGTATCTGTTACTCCAGGGCCACAGTTGCTGGAAAGAACATTCTCAGTCTCCCTCAAAGAAATACCAAACAAAGCAAAAGGTAACTTGAAAAGACAATATCTCTGTGAAAGAAGAGATGTCAGGGAGCCACCCGTCCATGGTTCTTCACACCTTGAATCACAGCGCTCCTGCAGAGGCAGGCTGATCTCTTAATACAGGCCAGCCTGGTCTACAGTGAGTTCCAGGACAGCCTGGGCTACACAGAGAAACCCTGTTCTTGGGAAAACAACAAAAAGTGTCAGAATCCCAGCCAGGCTAGCTTCAGCACGCTGGGGCAGTAAGTTCACTTAGAAATAATCACCACCTGTGCTTCCTTCTAACACCGGCAGTGACTGTGTATCATCCTATGGAGGGATGTCACGATCTGATGTGATTGGCTAGTTCATGATTAGCACAAAGAAAATGAAGGAAGAGGGAGGGGGACGCTCACTCTTGGTGATCAAGTTTTAGGAATGATACAGGGCCTTTGTATAAACAAAAGATTTACCAGGTAGAGATTATGAGTGGTTGGGAGACTCAGGGAATCTGGGCCCTTGGTAGGCTAGCCACCTTTGACAAAAAACACAAAAGCAAAACCTTTCTCATATAGCACACAGTGATGTATACCTGTCATCCCAGCACCCAGGAGGCAGAAACTCAAGGATTGTTGGAGTTCAAGGCCAGTCTGGACTACCTTGCAAGTTCCAGGCTAGGCAAGGAAATACACTGCTACCATGTCTTAAAAAAAAATAATTAACTTAAAATCTTTAAGTGCTATTTTGAAATTCTTTTTTACAATAGCTTAACCACACCACACCTAGTCTGTTTCTGAGCATGAATTCACAAACTATTCCATTTTAATTTGTTTCTCTAACACCTATTATGGTTTTGCTTTTTTGTTTTGAGAGGTTTATTTGGTTGGTTGATTTGGGTTTTTTTTGTTTGTTTTGGTATTTACTATGGGCAAATGCTATGCAATTACTAAGGAACTTTGACTATGTACACATGGAGAAAAAAGGTTCAGAAGTTCAAGGTTACCCTTGGCTACAGAGTGAATTTAAGGTCACCTGGGCTACATTAAGCTTTAAATAAAACAAATAACTACTATTACCTTCAATCAGTCAGGGATAAAAATTTTCAGCACAGGTGGGTAGTTCTTGCTATTTCATTTTTTTAATCATTGTCTTCATTACCTATGTGTAATCGCAAATTTTGTTCAACAAGATAAAAAGTGGAGGAATTTGAAAGTCTTTAGCAATAAGAATTTTTTTTAAAAGCAGAGATAGGTCAACTGTGCATGTTGGCTTATTCCCATAAGCTAAGAATCTGGGCAGCTGAGCGAGGATTGCCATTCTCTCAAGGCCAATCTCAAGTACCCGGTGAGTTCTGGACCAGCCTGAGATAAGGGATATGGGTGTAGAGTGAGATGCTACCAAAAACAAAACACCAAATTCGCAAATCCCAATGGCAATCTATTGTCGGCTTTTTGAGACAGGGTTCCTCTGTGTAGCTTTGCTCCTTTCTGGAACTCGCTTTGTATTCCAGGCTGGCCTCGAACTCACAGAGATCGGCCTGGCTCTGCCTCCCAAGTGCTGGGATTAAAGGCGTGTGCCACTAAAGGCGTGTGTCTTTAAAAATAGTTACCGGTGCCAGGCATGGTGGTGCACACCTTTAATCCCAGCATGAGGGAGGCAGATGCAGATGGATTTCTGAAAGTTCAAGTCCAGCCTGGTCTATACATAGAGAGAGCTGAAGAACAGGCAGAGCTACATAGAGAGGCTCTGTCTCAACAACACAGGAGCCATTGGCCTCACCCCCAACTCCGTCCCAGAAACTTTCCATGAGCAGCAGCTGCAGGTCTTTGCTTGCACTCTTTCATGGCCTTTCTGGAGGTGCAGTGTGAATCACTCCAGCCTTCTATGGTTGTCTTCGTGCAACACATTTTGTAACTCCAAGAGATTAGCCCCACCCCCACCCCCACCCCCGTAGATGCGGACATGTCTTCTTTACACTTGCCTCTCTCTGGTTACATCTTTTTGCTCCTTCCCCAAGCACCAACCTCATCCTAATCCGGTTTTTCTATTTCCATTTTCTTTCTCTGCATTTTATCACTGTACAGACTGAAGGCTTTTAGGTAAGAACACACTCTCTTTCTCTAACTTTGTCCAGCAGGACAGCTCAAGTCCCTGTGGCTCTGAATCAAGAATGTGAGCACATTCTGCCTAAATCATCTTCTGGCTCCACTACTTAAAAGCAGCTGGATTCAGGGCAAGATGCTTTTCCAGATGTTCAAACAATTTGTTTGTTTTTTAATAGAAAAAAGATATTAATGCTCATGATATATGGCTTTGACCGTAGCATAAATATATACAAATCCATTAACTTCCAAAGGGTTGCCTGGGAGCCCTTCCATACATGATACCATAGTATACCATATATGCTGTTCATTGGATGTTCACAACTGATAAGGAAAAAGCCTAGGCCATCGGGGTTGCAAAGCAATTTAAGAAACTTTTACTGCAAAGAAAGGGTTGATGTTGTCTGTGAAATTCCTGGAAGATACAGAAAAAAGGAGGCCATACTTGAAAGTCTTACAGGCTCAGGCCTTAAGTATGATTGCTATTTTAACATTCTACTTTTAAAAAATCTGTTTAAAAGCAATGATTGTCTCTAGCACACATTTGCAGCAAATATATTAGAATTTGTTTTTAATATTCATTTGGGTTTTTGACGGTCAGCAGGTAAGGAGCTTCACTAGACACCAGAGGCTCCTTTATTGTTCTCGTGACCCACAATTTCCCCTTGCTCTACGTATGCCTTGGGAGGTGGCAGGAACACATTGGCAGATGGTTTAGAACAGGTCAGTGGGGTTAAGAAGGAACATGAGTAAACTGGCTAAGATGCCAGGCAAGAAAGGCAGCAAGGAACTGGAGGGGAAGAAGGAGACTACCGTTTCCGATTTTTCCCCCCATAGGGATCCCTCTATGTATCCCTGGCTATCCTGGAGCTCCCTATGTAGGCCTAGAACTCAGACATCCTCCTACCTCTGCCTCCTGAGTGCTAGGATCAAAGACATGCACCACCTCGCCTAGCCTTTAGATTTGTTCATTTTTTCTAAACAGGGTTTCTCTGTGTAGCCTCTGAGGTCCTGGAACTCATTAGACCAGGCTGGCCTCGAACTCACAGAGACCTGCCTGCCTCTGCCTCCCGAGTTCTGGGATTAAAGGGATGTGCCTCCACAGCCTAGCTAGATTTTTCTTTAATTCTTTAACTAAATTAAAAACCTAGTTCTAACTGGGCGGTGGTGGCACACGCCTTTAATCCCAGCACTCGGGAGGCAGAGCCAGGCGGATCTCTGTGAGTTCGAGGCCAGCCTGGGCTACCAAGTGAGTTCCAGGAAAGGCGCAAAGCTACACAGAGAAACCCTGTCTCGAAAAACAAAAAACAAAAACAAAACAAAACAAAAAACCTAGTTCTGATGTTTCCTGGGGAAACTGATGTTCCTTCTTTGGGCTCTTACTCTCATTAATACGAGAATTTAAAAACAGACTCAGAAGACCAGTTTTTTTAGAGTTTGAAAGACAAACAGTACAGGCAAGACATACTAAAACCCAAGTAGCCTTGAGAAGCAGGAGAAGAAAAAAGAAATCATACTGTTAAGTTAGTCATGGAGGTCAGAAACTAAGTGGCAGACTGAGCAACACAGCAGAGTTGAGAGGACACCTAATCCCAGAGTCCTGTCTCGGGGCAAAAGACCGCACCAGGGTCACGTGACTGAAAGACAACTAGACACACATTATAAAGGTAAAGCACCCCTCTGGGGTGGTGGGCTAGAGGGCTAAGGAAAAGTTTCCAGAAAGCGTAAGGCCACCTGATGGGCAGCCCGCCTTTTTCTTTGGCATTTCGCAGGCTTTTTGTTTCTTTTGTATTGTCGCCTGCTCTGTTTCCCAGATGCTATGGTAAAACAGAATTTCCAGCCTTCCTCTTCAATCTAGCATCTTTCATATGTTAATCTTGATGATTCCATCATGTTCAACTTCTGACACATGATTTTCCAATTCGGCTGAAGTGTTCAATTTATTCTTTTCCAACAGAATGTCTTATCACTTATCTCTCTAACGTCTGTCATCTGAAGGATTTACTCACAGCCCTTTACTTTCACTTTGAGCTTTGCTTTCTGGATACAGACTGCGCTGCGTAGGGAACCCTGGGAAGCCTGAGGTAGGCTGGATCTCTTCTGTTCGTTTCCCTTTCAACGGACAGAAACTTGGTTTGAAGTGTAAAAATACACTTACAGGAACTTTTCAACGGTTTGGTATTGAATTGGACGCGAGCTTTATCTTCTGGCATTTCAAAATAGAGCGGATTCTGCCTTGAAAACAAACAAACAAACAATCTAATCTAAAGGGTTTAGAAGAAAATGAATTTAATGTAGAGAGTTAAGAAGCATAATCGCTCGAAAAATTGTTACAAGATTCAGGTTTAACCAATGGGAAAGGAGACCGTCCTATGTAACCGCTAACCAATCAAACAGGGCGAATGTAAGTCTTAATTTGCATAAAACTGTCTACAAATACACAAACAACGTTTCTTCAGACTTCACTTTCTTTTTCTCCCTAAGAAAGAGATCCCAAGATGCCTGAGCCCGCCAAGTCCGCTCCCGCCCCGAAGAAGGGCTCCAAGAAGGCCGTGACCAAGGCGCAGAAGAAGGACGGCAAGAAGCGCAAGCGCAGCCGCAAGGAGAGCTACTCGGTGTACGTGTACAAGGTGCTGAAGCAAGTGCACCCCGACACGGGCATCTCGTCCAAGGCCATGGGCATCATGAACTCGTTCGTCAACGACATCTTCGAGCGCATCGCGGGCGAGGCGTCGCGCCTGGCGCACTACAACAAGCGCTCGACCATCACGTCCCGGGAGATCCAGACGGCCGTGCGCCTGCTGCTGCCCGGGGAGCTGGCCAAGCACGCCGTGTCCGAGGGCACCAAGGCCGTCACCAAGTACACCAGCTCCAAGTGAGCGGCGGACCTCACCGCAACCCAAAGGCTCTTTTCAGAGCCACCCAACAGTTCACAATAGAGAGCTGTGCACTTCCTATGGCAGCAGCCAACCCTCTTCACGCGAACCTCCCGTTTTTTCATGCGACAGTGTTATTAGTATCCCCCACTTCCTGCTATCAGCGCAGGCTCCTGGAGTCTTAGGCACTCTTTGTGTTGCAACTAGAGAAGATACCGGATCAATGGCCCCCGAACGATCCCTTTTCAGCATCTCATGCTAGGTAAACGTTAGGTTTAGCCCTGGTGGCTGCCGAAGGTGGGACACCAGGAACGGGTCTCGGAGCGACCTGACCAGGACGTATTTCCGGCCTTTTGTTTTCACTATTCCTGGGAAATTCACACTGGCACAGGAAGGCGGAATGAAACCGTGGGTTTACCACTCGGGTTAGCTAAATTACATAATTCCATTTTTCTTACCAGTGTCCTAGTTTCGTTCAAAACGCAAGCTTGTTAATTCGGTGCCTGTTAACCGGCTCTTGGTGACGCTCGGGTCGCCATTTTATGCGGCGCCGCCGCCTCCCTGTGTAGACAGCTCGACTCGGCTCGGCTCGGCTCGGCTCGGTTCGGCTCGGCTCGCTGAAAGCGAAAGTCGGCCAGACGTGCCAGCTCCCGCATCTAAGTCCTTCGGCGTCCTCACCTCCCCTGGAGCTTTTGAATTTGAAAGACTTTTACATATGAATTGGGTTGTGGGAGAAGCAGCAAGACACCCATTTAAAGAAAAAACAAAACCTCGTTTGTTTACTTTTTCAATTACAGGAAATGGTGAAAGGGGTTTGTTTATAAAGCTAAAAGGGAAAAATTAGGCAAGCCTAGAAACATTTAATTTCTTTGTTCCTTTTCCTAAACTGCTGGGGTTTTTTGTTTTTTTGTTTTGTTTTGTTTTTTTTAACATCGAGAAAATTCCCAATCCCCTCTCTGGACTTGCTTTGTAAATGTGACCTAACATTCGGCCACATCACTTTATTTACAGTTAAAGCTACAGAATGTTGGGTTTGATTCTGTGGCTAGGCTCTGGAGTCTACATCTTCAGAGTTCAGCAACTCTGGAGCTATGCGTCCCAGCAGGGAAGGACCCTGACCTAATGTGAGGGGGAAAAAATATGAGGTAGGATAGATATCGGGTGGAACTAAGTCCCTGTTCTAGTGAGCTACAGTCCTGCCCCCAGGCTCTTCCACGGCTCCTTCCTGGGGCTGGTTAAGTATCCCACCTCCCCAGGCCTCTCTTTAAAAGAAGTAAATACAAAGAAACTATCCATTTTAAAGTAACAAAATTGCAGCTGCAATCCAGGAGACTTGCTCCGTGTGTAAAGTTATTTGCTACCAAGCCTGAAGACACGAGTTGTCTCCACTAGACCCACAAGGAAACCCTGAAAAATGCCCTCCATCCTACACAGATATTCCATGGCAAGTAGGGCACACACACACACACACACACACACACACACACACACACACACACACATTTTTCACTGTTTTTAAAAATTGCAAGTTAACTTTATTCATTGTTACTTTAGAAATAACTGGAACTTCCTGGTGAATTATTTACATGTCAGAGTTCAAATGTTCAAGGTAATAATTTTGTTTGTTCGACTTTCTTTTCTTTGTGACCACGTCGCTGTCTTGTAGCCCTGGCTACCCTGGAACTCAACTATGAAGCCCAAACCCATCTCCAACTCTCAGCAATCCCCCTGCTTCACCTTCTAATTATAGGTGGAGGCCACCACACCCTTTAGTGTTGTTTTGTTGCTGTTTGTTTTGGTTTTTTGAGACAGAGTCTGGAACTCAGAAGACCAAGCTGACCCCACATTTCCACCTGCCTCTTCCTGCTGACCACTGTGATTAAAGGTGTGTACCTCCATACCCCTTGTCTGGTTCGTTTTTAAAGCATTCCACATTGAGCCTGCTCAGAGCTTTTCATCCACTGATCTTAAAAGCAGAATGGCAGTGCAGCGGCGCTCTACAAAGTAGACCTTATCCAGCACCCATGAAATACAACCTCGGAAGATTCTTCTCGGGATTTGGTTTGGGGGGGGGGTTGTTTGTTCGTTTTCTTTTCCCACTCTTTGAAATCTCCATGACTCCCTCCAGTCTCCGTTCTTTGCAGATTTTCTCTAGGCCTGACTGGGTTAGATAGCAAGATTCTACTATAAAATAAATAAGAAAAACAAAAACAAAAACCACCTTGACTCCAGAGCAGTGAGCATCGCCTGTTGGGCTTATTGATGATTCCAATACCCAAGCTTCTGTAATCTGCAAGGTCGTGGCCTTTTTTAAATAAGTTCCCAAAGGGAAGGGTTGGCAGGACAGCTAAATCTAGTGACCTGTGACCCTGATTATCTGAGTTTGATCCCTGGAACTCCAGTAAAGGTGAATAATACACACACAAATAAAAAGTAATAATTTTTTAAATTCTTAGGGTACACTGATGTTCCTTCTCTGGTGGTATTTTGGAAACATCTGATATTCAGATCAAAGTTAATAAAGCCCTGGACCATGTGGAATTTTCCTTAAGGGGATGGTGTAAGATTTATATGTCAACCTATGATGTTTATTTTACAGATTAAGAAGTTATAGAAAGCTCCTAAGCAGGAAACTAACAAGTTTGAGTTCGGGTTTCCAAGACTGGACTGATGAGAGGGTTTGTTTTAATTTGGTTTGATGTGGTGTGGTTTGGTTTTGAGACAGGATAGCATGGGCCTTGAACAGAGAATGGCCTTGAACTTTGACCCCTAGTCTCTACCTTCTGAGTGCTGAGATTAAAGGATAAACCACCAGGTCTGCTTTTATGAGTTCGAATCCTGGGCCTGGCTGAGCAAACACTATGCCTTGAGCTACATCCCCAGCACCGCCCCCGACTCCCCCCATGCCTTCATGCCCTCCCAGAAACCACTATTAATAAAATACTCACACACATAAAATCTTTTATACACGCACACACGTATTATATAGGTATATATTTTGAGTTACAATAAAGGCCCATTATGGGATGTGTGGTGGTATGAGGGTAATCTGGTCAAGAGAATAGAATCTCTGGCCCAGTTGAAAATCTAACATTCCTGGGACCACCCTAGGTAGTTTAACCATAAGCCATGCTAGAGATATATGGACTATTTTTCCTTTAATGAGATACTGTACTTTTCATTCCCAAACTTCACTCCCTAGCATAATTCCTTCAAGCTGAGCAGCGATAAAGCTTTACTGGATCTACCCATTTCCTGAAACTACAAATTTTTCTTCTTTTTCTGTCTCTTTCATCTGCTGACCAGCACCTAAGTACACTTTTTCTGCAACTTCGAACCTCTAAGTCCAGTACATGCATGTCTGGTGCCTGCTCTGAGGTCAGATTCCCTGGAACTGGAGTTACAGTTGAAAGCCACCACGTGGGTGCTGGCAACCAACCTAGAGTCCTCTGAGCGACTCTAAGAGCCACTTTCCCAGCCAGCGCTGCTTTTTCTAAATTCTAACAAAAGTAATTGTCCTAAAAAAAAAAAAAAAAAAAAAAAAAAAAAAAAAAAAAAAAAAAAAAAACCTAGCACAGAAAAACCGTGCTAAAGAAATGGAAAATTCAGGCACGCTTTCTCACACCAGCCCAGCACTTGAGAACCTGAGTTCTGGCCCAATTAGGAGCCAGGCTAGGCTAGGCCAGACAGATTGTATCAGAAACACTATAAAACCTACGTGGTGTTACAATAAAAAGAACAGATTGTTTTGCACTTAGACTTGAAGCATTTTCTACAATTGGACTCAAATGTGTTTAAAAGTGAAAATCTCAGGGCACAGCACTCATCTACATGAAATCAGCTTAGGAGAAATGCCAGCGTTGGTCACATGCTCAAGTGCTCCGTGGGTGAGGCAGGGTGATCTAGAAACCAGCCTGGCATACAGACCGTATCATAGTTAAACAAGACGTTTCTAAACTCACGGAAAAATGTCAACCTCCAAGCAATTAGCCGAAACGACAGGATTCTATAAACCCCTAAGTAAGCATGTTCATTAATAGCCCCGCTCAAATGCCGCCTCACAGCACGACGAAAGGTATTTCAACCCTTTTAAGTGAAAAGGTGGGTGGCCCTGAAAAGGGCCTTTGGGGGGAAAGACAGGGACCAAGCTTAGCCGCCGAAGCCGTAGAGCGTGCGTCCCTGGCGCTTGAGCGCGTAGACCACGTCCATGGCCGTGACGGTCTTGCGCTTGGCGTGCTCCGTGTAGGTGACGGCGTCGCGGATCACGTTCTCCAGGAAGACCTTCAGCACCCCGCGGGTCTCCTCGTAGATGAGGCCGGAGATGCGCTTGACGCCGCCGCGCCGGGCCAGGCGGCGGATGGCGGGCTTGGTGATGCCCTGGATGTTGTCGCGCAGGACTTTGCGGTGGCGCTTGGCGCCTCCCTTGCCCAGGCCCTTCCCGCCTTTGCCGCGGCCAGACATTCTGCAAAGCTAGCTGAAAGCTTGGTCCACAGTGACGGCAACAGGCCCGCTTCCTGGCTTTTATAATACCATGGCGGACCTGTTTGAAAACCTGAAGGGCAGGGGCGGAAACCACACTCAATTCCCGCCCTTCTCTGCGTTTGTCCTATGAAAGGCTGCGGCAGACAAGGCGGGGCCTGAGACGCTAACAAAGCCAGGAGTTAAAATGTAACACATTGTATTACGTGTGTCTGTACAGTTGTTTCAACCTTCTATAGCGGCAATGTTTGTTACCAACAAATACGTTTGGCGTTTGTTGCTCATTTCACTAAATAGGAATACATTATCATTTCTCCACGTCACCGTGCTTCTCAACCTTTTTTTGTTTGTCTTTCGAGACAGGGTTTCTCTGTGTAGCTTTGCGCCTTTCCTGGATCTCACTCTGTAGACCAGGCGGGCCTGGAGCTTCTAAACTCTGAATCGGGAAGAAGCAACAAAATAATTTCATGATGGGGGAGGCGGGTCCACCACAACATGGGGAACTATTATTAAAAGGTCTCAGCATTAGGGAGGTTGAGAACCACTGCGTCTAAGCGGTTTTAAGTACAGTTTTAAGAACACATGTATCAGGTTCTAAGACTGTTTCTACTGAACAGTTTCTACGGGGAACGCAGGCTGATCCGGGAAAGTAAAAACTCAGATGGTTACATGACCTGAGATCTAAAAGATTAAAAGATGTACTGGATATTCGTCCCACAGGTGTGAATCTTCTGCTTGACTTACACATAGAAATCAAGGGATATGGGAATGAGGATCGTGGGGGCTTCTCTCTTTATTTCCTGCATGTATGGTTTTCCAAGAAACATCACATGCTTGTTGGAATGAAAATCATGTTCCTGATAATGCGTCACTGTAAATGAATGGTACTACTATTATGTTTGTCCTTCGATTATTATTACAGGATTTTTGAAGAAAAATAGTAAAACTAAGTTTCAGTCCTTCTAGGAATAGATATGAAACCCTATACAGATTAAATCAAGTCAGTATCCTTAATAAAGCAGAGATGTCTGTAAGGACATGGGGCAAATAACCTCTATGTATGAATTGATATTCATATTTAATCAGCTTTGAAATTTCTCAAAATAGACAGGAGAGTGCCAGAGACACAGCCCTTGCTTCTCCAGGAGACTGAGTCACTATCACTCTCCCGCTCTGTTCTGGGAGGTATGTAGGATTGTTAACCTAATTTTATAGTCCCTTTTATATGTCTTATGAGTATATGGATCTCTTCATTTCTATTCCTTGATAAGAAATGCTCTGTCTTCTGATTTGGTATGGAAGAATCAATCTAGTGTCAAAATTGTTTAAATCTATCAAACATAAAAGAGACTATAGGAAATGTCATATTCCTTCATTTTCTCATAAGCAGAATTATCCTGTGAACAATGGATTATCTACCTAGGTCAACACACGGGTATTTCCCAACAGATCCCACATTTTTGTGTCCAGGAATAAAGAGTTGAGCAGATACACACAATCACAGCAAAAGCAAGGACAGTTTGTTAAGAGGGAGCAGACCAGAACAAAAAAAGTGCAGACCCCCAGAGGTCTACTGTACAAAGAGTTGGGGTTTGTATCTCATAAATAGCTCTAGGATCATCCGTTTAGCGTTGGCTTTCTCACTGTGCTGTTCCAAACAGGTTTACAGCTTCCTTCATTGCATGTCTCATTACTATTCCAAATCTCCACCAAGCGGTGTGTTTTTCAGGTCACCTTAAGATTTTATAAAGTGACCTTCTCCTGCAAGTGTGACAGATGTGGTGAGGGACTGAAAGACTTTTTCCAAACTTCCTCCATACCACCTTGCGGGTTTATTGTTGTTTTCATATGCTAATTTTTCAACTTTGAGGCAAGGCCTTCCCAACTTCTCTCACCCAGCTATCTCTGGTCCCAGCACAATCACAATTGATGGAAAACCTAAGTAATGACTGATGAATTTAGTGGAAATTCACCAAATATGACAGATTGCTTCTGGTAACAAAAGCAAGAACGGAAATGCCATGTAATCAAAGGATGGCATCATTATTTTTTTTCCAAAGAAGAAAGGAATATCCACATGATCTCAGTGTGACCTTAGAAAACAGAGTGGTAAAGCCTCTCTGAAGACAGGGGGAGCGTATCAGTCTGTGGAGTCGCTCCCTACATTTAGAGGACTGTCGTCGCTATCACTCTCATTTTTTAAGTTTTCTTTCTTCTGCTGTAATAAAGACTATGATTACAAGCAACTTCGAATTATTTCAGGTTACAACTCTTGGGTCACACTCCATCAGTAGAGAAGTCATGTCAAGAACTCAAGTCAGAAACACAAAGACAGGAAGAGAACACGTGAGTATCGCTTACTGGCTTGCTTCCCATGGTTCACTCAGCCTGCTTCCACACACAACCCAAGACTACGGCTCAATGCTGGCACTGCCCACAGAGAGCAGTAACCTACCACATCAATCATCAATCAAGAAAATGGCCTCCAGGCCAGTGTGCAATGTGCGAGAGGCGTTTCCTCGACTGAGTTTCCTCTTGCCAGATAACTACAGTTTACATCAGTTGACAGAAACCAACCAGGACACTGCCATCCTGCACCTCCCTTCCCCCTGAAGCTCCCATCACCTTCCAACTCCATCATCTCCCTGGTCTAAGTCATTTCCTAGAACATAGAATCATCACCCATCAAGCATCCTTCAGGAACCAGATATCAGACATGTCAGATTATGATGGTTCCCAGTAAATGTATTCTTTTCTGGCTGTTCTTCTTTCGCCTTATCTTTTCATTTTATTTTCTTTTAATTTGTTTTATTTATTAGCAGGGAAGTCATGGTATGCCTGTGGAGGACAGAGAACTTTTCAGAGTCGGTTCTTTCCTTTGTACTGTGGGGTCCTGGGATCGAACTCTGGCCCTCAGGTGTATGCAGGAGCTCCTAACCACTGGGCCTTCCCAGCAGCTCTCTGTCTTTCTCCCTTTGAGGAGTTCGGAGTCAGACTTTGTCTTCCAACTTGAATTCCCACTCCTGACAGAAAAGCCATGGTAAGTTCTTTTCTGCTTCATGGCTTGTATTATTTTTTATTTCCTTTTTTTTATTATGAAATCTTTCTTCATGTTACAAACCAATCACAGATCCCTGTCTTCCCTCCTCCCACCCCGCCAGTCTTCCCCCTTATCTTCTCGTTTTCATCTCATCTGCTGTCACGAGGCTCTATGCACAGCTGTCACTAAAGTGAGAATCATCATTGTGGCAATAGTCGCCTCAACCTGTAATGTGAATACATGTGAAATGTCTGAGGCATCGTTATCTTCTAGATTTCCCTGGGAGAATATTTCATCGAAAGGAGCTTTACTCGTTGTTCCCTGGGCAGCGTCAGTGTTTGTCCATCCTCAGATGCCACGGAAATGGCTCAGCCGGATGGATGGAGGATGGAGGATGGTATGGGAAGGACTCTCGGGAGCTGGGCTCCAAAGCCTGCTCTCGCGCTGCCCATCACTGTGACGTCTCACCTGGCCATAGTCCCAGTCTACAGACGGTGTGCTGCTCCATCCACACCGGGCAAGGACTGTGCCAGTACTGAAGACACACTGAGCTGGTGTCTTATGGAAACCATTTGCATTGTTTTTCGTTTTTTCTTTTGTGTGTTGTCCTTGTGTTTAAATGTCTGGTTTTGATGCACTACACAATGGAATGCACTACTTGATGATTTGGGTGGGCCAAAGATGAGTGTGAGACCCCGGTTCCTTGGACTTTATTCCCAGTAGTTTTCACTTCACAGTTCCTGGGAGACAGCCACTTACACCTGCTTCAGAATAAGCAGAAGAACAGTTTAATGGGTGAAGAATGCCGAGTCACCTTCTGCCATCAAGCTGTCTGCGACTCGGGTCAACAGGAAGCACAAACTATATTGCATTCCCTGTAAGCGCATTACTTTCCTTTTCGGTGAGGACTGCCGAGGTTTCGGGTTTGCTGTGGATCCAGTTCCGCCCTGGAATTCCCAATTCTCCTGCCTCTGCCTCGAAGTACTGAGGTTATAGGCAGCCAAAATGATGCCTGGCCATATTTCCTTGCTTAAATATAAAATGAAGTATTCAATATATAGCAAAGTTGTTATGAATCATATACATTATATGATATTATAGTACATATATATATATATATATATATATATATATATATATATATATAAATGTTCACATGTTCCAAGATCCTCTTACCTGAGCACTTTGCCAAAGTTTATCTCCCCTGCGTCAAGATGGCCAAGCAGCACAGCCAAAGACTTGAACATTTTAATAACTAATTCCCTCCAAATAATCAATTTAAAAGGAGTCATTTATTAAATCTTCATTTTAAAAAAATATAACATTTTCTTTCCTACTTCATGCCCTCCCCATATCTCTCAAAGTCAGCCGGTGCAAACAATCCCAGCTACTCTCTGAAGATAACTGTTCATTGTATTTCTCATTTTCCTACCTAAAAAAAAAAAGACTTTGAACACTGGAAACCCCAAAATAAACCCAACCTACAAAACAGTTAACAAAAGGCCAATGAAATGATTATTATGGTGCAATAGAATTTTCATATCAGAAAGAAGTAATGGGTATCTGTAACTGTAATGATTGTGGGGAATTAATGGAAAAGCCTGCTTTTTTTAAACACAAAGCAAGACCCATGCCTCCTTCCAGATGTCTTCATCCAACCATAGTGGATGAGGGGTGCCTGGACTCGCTGCAGCTTAATGTAACATGGCTGGCTGACAGCCATAGAATGCCCACCTGTATCTAACTAGACAGCGGAAGGAGGCGTGGATAAGAGGTGGGATGGGGTGGTTTGGGGTCTGAAAACCCCTAGAGTGTGTGATTGACTGGAGAGCCCACAATTAAATACACAAGCAGAAATTTTTTTAAGCAGTAAGTTGCCTCTTGACTCTGTGGAAGACTCCAGGACTTTGATAAAGACTGAATTAGTTTGCTTTGTATCGTTCGATAAAACAACGACCAAACCCAGTTTGTGGAGGAAGGGGTTTATTTGACTCACATTTCCCCATCACAGTCCGCCCTTGAGAGAAATCAGGGACAGAATTCAAGACAAGAGTGTGGAAACAGCTCAGCCTAAGCCCATGACCATGAGCCCAGGGTGGCACCACCAACAGTGAGCTATGCTGTCCCACATCACTCATTAATGGGGAAAATGTCATAGACATGCCTACAGGCTTTTCTGGGATGAGCTTTCTTCTCCGTGAGTGACCCTTTGTTTGGGTCAAGTTGACCAAACAATATCCAGCACAATGGCTTGGGTGGGACTTTTTAACACTGGAGAAATCAAACATGAAGCTCTCAAAACTGCAGCAATCCAGAGAACAGTGTTCCTCCTCGGGATTTTCATACCTCCTCTGAAATTTTTTTTAATTTGTAATTGTGTATACTCAGGTGTCTGTGTGTGGGTGTGTGCAATAGAGTGCAGGTGCCACAGGCTACCAGATGCATAGGACCCCTCAGGAGGGGGAACTACAGGCGATTTTTCACCTGACATGGAAGCAAACAAGCGTTCTTTGCAAGAGCAGAATGTGCTCTTAACAAGCCAGCTCTATCTTTTTCTTTCTTTCCCTTTTGAGACAAGGAAACTAGCCCAGACGAAGTCTAGAAGTCATTTTATAGCCCAGTCTGGTCTACAACTTCCAATTGCCCTGCCTCACAGGAATGACTGTGTGCCTCCATGCTGACAGTCACCAGCCTGAGTTATAACCCATTTCAGAGTTCTAAGACTGTACATGAGTGCAGCCACAGTGAGCTGGGAACCTTTCTGAAAGCACTGCCCTTAATTCTGGCTGGTTGCACCCTGGCAGCTCACTAAGTTGTCACACAAGACAAGGAAGGCCCCCAAGTCCTCCCAGCTTAAGCATCTCTCCAGAGCCACTGCGTATTTCAATTAGTGTGGCCTGGATAAGCCATCCTCAAAAAGGCAGCAGAGCTGGCAGATAGAGCTCGGACAGGCATCAACTTAGGAGTACAAAAGATTCATAAGGGCCACGTTCTAACAACTTTGCTCCAAAGCCTCCACGAAACGTAAAGGCCCAGTAAGATTCAAGAAATTGAAGCACATAGGTGTGGCTACCCTGAGTAAAAGCAAACCTAATAGAGACTAAGCACGGCAACTCCAAATGCCAAGTAACATGCAGAGGACAGGAGATTTGGATGTCTGAAATCTAACTCTTTACAGACCTAATAGCGTGCCGAAGATGACCACAGGTCAGTAGCCGCTAATGGAGGGCTGAGTGGAGACTGGGGGTGTCAACAGTATACACTCTTTTACGGAAATGTGGGTGGCTCTGAAAAGAGCCTTTGGGTTCAGCGTAGCACTCACGAGCCTTCTTACGCCCTCTCCCCGCGGATGCGGCGGGCCAGCTGGATGTCCTTGGGCATGATGGTGACCCGCTTGGCGTGGATGGCGCACAGGTTGGTGTCCTCGAACAGACCCACCAGGTAGGCCTCGCAGGCCTCCTGCAGCGCCATCACGGCCGAGCTCTGGAAGCGCAGGTCGGTCTTGAAGTCCTGCGCGATCTCGCGCACCAGGCGCTGGAACGGCAGCTTGCGGATCAGCAGCTCGGTCGACTTCTGGTAGCGCCGGATCTCGCGCAGCGCCACGGTGCCGGGCCGGTAGCGGTGCGGCTTCTTCACGCCGCCGGTGGCCGGGGCGCTCTTGCGGGCGGCCTTGGTGGCCAGCTGCTTGCGCGGGGCCTTGCCGCCGGTGGACTTGCGGGCCGTCTGCTTGGTGCGAGCCATAGTGAAAAGAGAGAACCAGAAATCTCAGGCAGAAAAAAGCCTGGCGCACTGAGGCCCGAGTACATATATATAAAGCGAGCGAGCCCCGTTCTCATTGGACCACACAGGAACATGAGACTGGGACCGTATTGGTTGGTAGCTCTGATCATATCGCTCTCCCTGACCCGCCCCATTCATTTAAATATTTTCCCTTGTTCTGGCTTTCCACTTTTAGATCCTTACAGCTTTCACATAATGTAGTATCCAGTTTCCTACAAAATCATTATTACTTATTAGAAGGACACGGGCTGTATGCTTGATAACGTTTTTTAAATTGGGGGCCAGAAACTTAATTTTTTGAAAGGCATCGGCTATAGGCAATTGGTCAAGTGATTTGATTTTTTTTTCCTATGGAAAGGTAGAGGCAAAAGGTACATATGAAAATACCTTACTTAAATGTTCAGGGGGACTTTGTCCTGAATGAGGAGGCTTTCTTATCATTATAATATGAGCATTAACAATGAGGCCCTACTTTCAAGCCTGACTTTAACTTGGATAAAGGACCACTTTTCTCAAACAAAAGTAGAAGGAATCCCAAAAAAAAAAACAGCTGGGGGAAGTAAAAATGCACACTCCAAAGGGAGATTGCTGTTTAACTTCTAGTTGCAGTCCATGTTGCAATAATCAGTGTAATTGACATGAGTACTCATAACCACAGATAGGCACCTTGGGGGAAACCAGTATGGAAAGTGCCCAGGAAAGAGCTTCAAAAGTTTCAACTTTTTAGGCAGTAAGCTTTATCAGAATGTTAACATTTACATGCAACTTGCTAGGATGTCATTGGATATACTATTTAAGTTATAACTTAAATTCTTCCTTACTATAAGAGGGGCCTTGGACAGTGCAACTGGAACGCTATATTGTAATAACTGGTAAAGTCAGCAGAAAAGCTCTTTTAAAGAGAAAGTGGTGGCTCTGAAAAGAGCCTTTGTTATATTAAAATTCAGTGTGGTGAAAAGCTGCTTATTTCCCCTTGGCCTTGTGGTGGCTCTCGGTCTTCTTGGGCAGCAGCACCGCCTGGATGTTGGGCAGGACGCCGCCCTGCGCGATGGTGACGCGGCCCAGCAGCTTGTTGAGCTCCTCGTCGTTGCGGATGGCCAGCTGCAGGTGGCGCGGGATGATGCGCGTCTTCTTGTTGTCGCGGGCCGCGTTGCCAGCCAGCTCCAGGATCTCGGCCGTCAGGTACTCCAGCACGGCCGCCAGGTAGACCGGGGCGCCGGCGCCCACCCGCTCCGAGTAGTTGCCCTTGCGGAGCAGCCGGTGCACGCGGCCCACGGGGAACTGCAGGCCGGCCCGGGACGAGCGGGTCTTGGCCTTGGCGCGAGCCTTGCCGCCTTGCTTACCACGTCCAGACATTGCAAAGCACAGTAGGAGGAATTGAACAGAAATAGAGATGTTTTGCAAAATTGCTTTCTGAAAAGCAATGAGAAGGTACTTATAAAGGCAGATGGAAGTGAAAAACGTGAAGTTTGATTGGTTGAAATTGTCTTATTGGCTCCAACCAATAAGAGAGGAGACATACTACGATCTAATTTGCATAATGGTGTCACTAACTGGTTTTCAAATCATAGCTGACTATTCTTGAACCGCTTATTTGCATAGAAGGTCTATAAAAGCTCAGCCACCACAACGATGTCAGACAGTACTTTCTGTTTGTTCTTTTCCGGCTTTAGCTGTCAATATGCCTGAGCCCGCCAAGTCCGCTCCCGCCCCGAAGAAGGGCTCCAAGAAGGCCGTGACCAAGGCGCAGAAGAAGGACGGCAAGAAGCGCAAGCGCAGCCGCAAGGAGAGCTACTCGGTGTACGTGTACAAGGTGCTGAAGCAGGTGCACCCCGACACGGGCATCTCGTCCAAGGCCATGGGCATCATGAACTCGTTCGTCAACGACATCTTCGAGCGCATCGCGGGCGAGGCGTCGCGCCTGGCGCACTACAACAAGCGCTCGACCATCACGTCCCGGGAGATCCAGACGGCCGTGCGCCTGCTGCTGCCCGGGGAGCTGGCCAAGCACGCCGTGTCCGAGGGCACCAAGGCCGTCACCAAGTACACCAGCTCCAAGTGAGCGCGCCGATCGCACTCTTAACCCAAAGGCTCTTTTCAGAGCCACCCATGTTGTCATAGAGTGGTTGTAATGCTTCAATCCACTTGTCTTAAGGAAAGCTTTGTAAGTACATGTTTCTCTTAGAAGAGGAGCCATAGGTGGCTTAAGTCCTTGCTTTTCAGGGAGTGCATGTGAAGTTGCCCAGGTCGGGAGATAATACATCCTACGTGTGTACCATGTCCAGCAACATAATTATAATCATTCTAAAATTATGGGGTCGTGTGGTTTGTCAAAGCTACTGTCTGGCAACAGTTTCAGGAAATTGTACTTCCAAAGACTTAACCGCACATTACCACCTTAACTGCCTGAGTTGTATAAATAAGCAATAGAAGCCAAGTTCTTATTTAATATTAGTGGCTATGAAAGAGGTCTTGGGGTAATGAGTGAGGGCAGTCTTCGCACTGAAAGCTGGACCGTATAGTAAACTAAGACTTAAGTGATTGACCACAGCTCCCTCTTTGAGAAGTTGGGTGGCTCTGAAAAGAGCCTTTGGGTTGCGGTGAGGTCCGCCGCTCACTTGGAGCTGGTGTACTTGGTGACGGCCTTGGTGCCCTCGGACACGGCGTGCTTGGCCAGCTCCCCGGGCAGCAGCAGGCGCACGGCCGTCTGGATCTCCCGGGACGTGATGGTCGAGCGCTTGTTGTAGTGCGCCAGGCGCGACGCCTCGCCCGCGATGCGCTCGAAGATGTCGTTGACGAACGAGTTCATGATGCCCATGGCCTTGGACGAGATGCCCGTGTCGGGGTGCACCTGCTTCAGCACCTTGTACACGTACACCGAGTAGCTCTCCTTGCGGCTGCGCTTGCGCTTCTTGCCGTCCTTCTTCTGCGCCTTGGTCACGGCCTTCTTGGAGCCCTTCTTCGGGGCGGGAGCGGACTTGGCGGGCTCAGGCATCTTCAGATCGCTAGACACCGGAAGCTCAGTGTGGGTTGAAAGGGGACTTCTCCTACTTATAGGGCGTTTATGCTAATGAAGGATGTCCAATGAGTCTTAGCTAATTGGAAGAAGAAATATCAGTGGCTTCGTGGGTAGGGTTATGCAAATGAGGTCCTGAGACTCAGATTTCCTATTGGCTACATAGCTGAGCCCTCTTGTAACCAATCATGTAGTTGCTTTTACTATCCAGGAACCGATTATAAATGCAGCCTGCTTTACCAGGTTTGGTACTTTAGGTTGTCTTGTTGCTGTTTCAATAATGTCTGGACGAGGCAAGCAGGGCGGTAAGGCTCGCGCCAAGGCCAAGACCCGCTCGTCCCGGGCCGGCCTGCAGTTCCCCGTGGGCCGCGTGCACCGGCTGCTGCGCAAGGGCAACTACTCGGAGCGGGTGGGCGCCGGCGCCCCGGTCTACCTGGCGGCCGTGCTGGAGTACCTGACGGCCGAGATCCTGGAGCTGGCTGGCAACGCGGCCCGCGACAACAAGAAGACGCGCATCATCCCGCGCCACCTGCAGCTGGCCATCCGCAACGACGAGGAGCTCAACAAGCTGCTGGGCCGCGTCACCATCGCGCAGGGCGGCGTCCTGCCCAACATCCAGGCGGTGCTGCTGCCCAAGAAGACCGAGAGCCACCACAAGGCCAAGGGGAAATAAGACCAGTGAGCATAGCTTTTTTTAAATTCAAAGGCTCTTTTCAGAGCCACCCACTCGTTTCAGTAGAAAGTGCTGGAATGCTACAATCGAGTCTTAGAAGTTTGTATTCGTTTTTGGTGTTAACTTAGTATCCTAACTAGTTGGTTCTCAATAACAAGAGAGTTTAACTTTTCAAAATTGTCTTCTATCTTCCCCAGTGGAGGTGTGGTTTCCTCACAAGTTAGATCACCCTCAAAAACAGTATTGTCTGTTTTATGGGATGTGAGCACGTATGACCAAAAGGACCATGAGGTGCGGTTCTGCCAAGGTTATTGAGGCGTGCGTAAGACACTTTTGGACTTGTGATTTGCCAAGGTGATACTTAAGGTATGTGGTGTGCTCATGACGTCCTGACAGAGATGGGATAATTAAACCAAAAATAAAGAACAAAGAGGAAAGCTCTGCCAACAACTTATTGGAGGGTTTGGTTTTGGGTTTTTCTTGTGTTGTTAGAAGTCTGTTTTCGAGACAGGGTCTTACTATGCAGCTCTGGCTGTCCTATCACTAATTAGATTATGTTGGCTTCGACCTCCCTGACATCCTCCTGCCTCCTCCTCCCTATTGCTGGAATTAAAGCCATGGCCCACTACACAAGGCCAATGGACGGTTTGGGGTTTTTATCAGTCTTCAGGAAAAAAAGGACTCAAAGCCAGTATTGATTGAAGCAAAAGTGGACTTAAAAATTTGTTTTAATTGTTCAGTCTCGAGTAATTCTATTACTCCTGAAAGTTGGTCAGGTCAAAGACTGAGACTAAAAACGTAAGGATTCAAAATTGTGGTCTGAAATGGCAAAGTACTGTCCAGGTCCTGCTGCTGCTTTAATGCTCGATTTATTTTATTTCTATTTATGTGAAAGCATGTGTGTGCCATACGCATTTGAACTGCCAGGCAGACTTGGGTACTGGATTCCAACTCAGATCCTCGGGAGGAGCAGCAAGTGCTCTTAACTGCTGAGCCATCTGCACAACCCCAATGTACAAATCGATTTTATTCATGCATTCATCCATTCAGTCATTCACTGATAGCATCACTGGCTGCCCTGGAACTTACCTTGTAGCCCTGATTAGTTTCAAAGTCACAGCAATCCTCCTAGTTCAAACTACTTTGTTCTGGGAATACGGGCGTGAGTCACCTTACCCAGATGAGGGTTTAATATACTGACAGGACCAGAGATGTGAGTGGAATAGTTTCTAGGTGTTGATTATGAAAGGGATCAGTGGACAATGATGGACTTCGGTCTTCACAAGCCTTGAAACATCTACAACTGCTATCACTGGCAAACTCCAAGAAAAGCAAAGGAAATCAATTTGTAATGGAATTCCAATGCAGCAGGTAGGCCTCAGTATCCTGCATAGTAAAGGCCCACCTTTTGTCAAAGAAAACAACAACAACAAAACCCAAACCTGTGCCTTTACTTTCTGACGGTTATCCAGGTGTAAAATACAAACAATTAAGTAAGTTCGGAATACATAAGGGGTGGGTTTCTACCATGTACCTCCTAACCGAGGAAATCACTAGAAAGCTCTAAATAGCTCAAGAGAACATAGATTATCAAGTATATGTGTAATTGGCAGAGGAGTTGAAATATGGTCAAACAGACAAATATTTACCAGAAATTATGAGTCCTGTGGCCTGCCTCTATTGCAATCTTTGCATTATTTTATTCTATGAGACAAAAATAATTGTACTTTTTAATGGAAAAAAAAATCCATCCCCATTAACAGGATCTTTCAAGTAAAAATCTAAATGCACAGATGTGGGAGCCTTAACAAATAAATAACAGAGTCCCTAGAATATTCTTGAAAACCATCAGCAAGCCTTTTAGCCTAAGCATTCATGTGACACACAAGGAAACATAGTCCACAATTACCTTAATTCCAAGAGTCAAATATTTCTCCACAGAACTTACAGCTGCCCCATGGTACCCAGAGTCCCTTTCTTGATGTCCTCAAGAATCCCACATCAGATGAAGAATCAGCTTTCCTAGCTGCATTTTCCGCCTTCGCTCAAGCAAACAATAACAGTGTAACAGGGGGGGGGGGGGGGGGGATGATTAACTAATGTTCAGTTTCCAGAAATAAGAAACATAAAAAGGCCAGAAACTTCACAGCCCTCTCTTTGCCTTCAATCAAGTCAATGGCATATTTCTTTAATTCATTATTTTAAATGGGTAAAATTGAGGTCGTATAAGAAGAGAAGACCTCACCCTTACCTACCTGATCCTCATGTGCACCTCTTGTTGAGTAAGACTGTCCACATCGTTAATCAGAGACTGCCCAATCCTCAAACAACACAGAAAGTATCAGAACATTTTTGAGATGACTTGTGAACCATTCTCAGGATGAGAATGTGTCTTAACCTTACCCATAGCCCTTGTATACAAAAATTACTTTCTTTTTTTGTTTGTTTGTTTGGCTGGTTGGTTGGTTGGTTGGTTGGTTGGTTGGTTTTGGTTTTTTGGTTTTCCTGAAATAGAGTTTCTCTGAGTAGCCCTGGCTGTCCTAGAACTCATTTTGAAGACCAGGCTATCTTCAAATTCAGAGATCCGCCTGCCTTTGCCTCCCAAGCACTGGGATTAAAGGTGTGCACCACCAACCACCTCAGGGCTACTTTCTAATTTTTTTATTTCTTTTTTGCCTTGACTATATATTTCTTTATCATTTCAAGGCCTGTACAGTAAATTCATAGATGACCTTATAATTAATTTATTTTTAAAATATAAATCAAAGGGTATATTTACTTAATTGGTTTTCAAATTTAAAATTAATTAATAAAATTAATACTACTATGCCTTTCCAGTGACAAATCACTCTTCACACTTAGAGATTGTTAAAGGGGAAAACCTCCTTAATATATATGGCACATGCCAACTCTGACTAATAATGCTGGCCATAAATAGAAGATTTTCCTAACACATACACTTTAGAACTATGCATTTCACATATTGTCATCCTTGGATTTCCTTCAGGTCCTTGCCTCAGGCTACATTTTGAACAATTTAAACAGAGGCAGGAGACTGCAAGTCTGGCTACTTGGGCAGATGAAAGATTTAGAGCAGAGATTATTGTCAGAATTATTTCTGAAGCACACCGGTGTTCTGGTTAAATAGTTATTCCCCATGCTCTTCTTGCCCACCTAGCAGAATTAAGCTTTCCTGATCAGAGCACAGGAGCAGCCCGGGTCTTAATGGTGGTGGTGATTCTGCACTGCCCCCTAGAGCTGCTGGATGATGGCTGGTTGTAAATGTCTTGTATCGTTATGGGAATGCAACCTAATTGGAGGTGAATCTTGATGAACAAATATTAGCATCCTATGGTAACTTTTGCTTATCTCTAATAGGTCTGGTTAGCATATTACTTATCTATGAGGTATTTTGGAAGTAGTGAACCCTTGGCTAAATTCTTTGTGTGACTTAATGTCTCTCACCTAAGCAAATCTATTAGCAAATATATTAATAAATAATTAAGCATCATTTCTATCACTTGGAGTTTCTTGTACATCAATCAAAGGAGTAAAACCTCTGAAGGCCTCAAACCATTTCAGAAGCTGAAATGTATAGAATTTCTTGAACAAGGATAAAATGTTGCTAACCTGGAGTGAAACAAAATTAAGGTCCATAAGCCAATAGTCTTTGAAGTTCTCAGGTTTTGTTGTTACATTTTTGTTTATGTATTTAGTGTTGTACCCACCCACAAAAGCTGATCATGATGTGATGACCAGAGCACAGCATGATTCTATTCTCCTCCTCCACCATGCAGCCTCCATGGGTTTCAACTAAACCGCTCAGGTTGGGTGCAAGAGCTCCCACCTGATGAAGCAGCTTGCCACCTCTCATCTTTGGAGTGCTGTCTATGCCATTAATCACAAATACCTTGCATTGCTACCCAATTAAATACTATAGTCAAAAAGTAATTCAAGGTTTGATTGTATCAATAGTGAAGACAAAAATGAGGAAATATATTTCTCTACAATACCATTGTGGTCTCACCCTTTCCATACTATACTGTACAACAGAGTCCTCCACATTTCCCTGTTTTGAGATATTTTGTCCAAACTTTACATCTTTACTAGAAAAAAAAATAAGAAAAAAAAAACAATTACAAAATGTCTGAATCCTCCTATGACTGTGGATGTTCCCCACAGAGTGGGGAGCATTGAGATGTGGTCAGTGTCCATATGTCCACATCTTCACAGTTTTCCAGGTGCCTCCTCCCCCTTCCTACACATCCCTGCCATTTTTCATAATACTGTACTTGGGCTCAAACTTTGGAAGCCACTGAGTCTGTGTGCAGGCACAGGAAAGCGCTCCCAGGAGGAAAAGCCTCAGTGTCTGTTTCTCTGAAAACTCCACAATGTCAGATAACGCCCATCTTGCTGACATTCCATTTCTGAAGAATTCCAATGTTAATGAACGTCCTTGGTGCTACATCTCTTCATGTCTCGATAAACAAATGTGTGGTTAGGATCCACCCTTCGTTTTCCAACCAAATTGACACACGGTGCATATTTCAGAGTACTTACTAAGTCAGGCCGTGGAACCCAACAAGACTCGGTTCATTTTCACACTGTAGCCCTGTCACTTTGATTGAACACGTTCAAACGATTTTGCAAAGAGAAGTCAGGGATCCATGCATTTCAGGTATGCATTTCAAACATGCACCACCATAACATTTCATACACTTAACCACAAACTTTAAGCAAATCAAATGTTCAAGATACACATTGGCCTGCTGGGTACAAGGGTTTCAGTGCTGGGCTGACCAGAAATCTGTAACACACTAAAAGAGGGATGACTGAAATTAGGAAACGGAGCAGGGGCCGGAGAGATGGCTCAGGATTAAGAACACTGACTGCTCCACCAGAGACCTGGGGTTATAGTCCCAACAACGACATACAGCTGTCTACACCCCATTGCCAGGAGTTTGACTCCTTATTCTGTCCTCTACCCAGACTGCATGTACCTGGTGAACACGCATGCAACCAAAACACCCATACATATAAAATTAATTTTAAAAAAAAATGAACAGGAACATACCCCACAGTCTGTCTCCTTCCACTCTGACCACTAAGGTTTGGCTCAGGGTCAAAAAGTGTTTGCTTCTGGAGCCCACAATCTCACTTCTGCCCACATGCTTGGTTTTCAATAAGATCTGCAAAGTAGCTATGAATGGGAAGTTCTAACTTACTGTGAAGGAGCCTGTTTGGTAGCATGTCACAGCACTTCAGTGTTTTGTGTTCAGTTAGGTAACTGCTGTTCTCCAAATCTGACCTGGGCATGGGACCAAATGCCACCAAAAAGTCCTGCACAACAAAATCCAAGAATGTCACCAAGCCCACCATGTACTGTCCAGCTCTGGACAGTATCATCAAGCCCATCTCAAGCCTCATCTATGAGGAGACACCTCCCCTCCCGGGGTGCCAAATGTGTTCCTGGAGAGCATTATCTGTGACGCTATCACCTATAGGTAGCACTCCAAGCACAAGACCAGCATGGCCATGGACACAGTCTAGGCACTCAAGAGCTAGGAATAGATGCTCTTCGGCTTAGGCAGCGAAGACTGGTTCCTGCTAATTCCCAAGAGCATTTAACATCCCATTTCAGGACCTCCTAATCATTTGAATGAGTCTACCATCTGAGACTCTCTTCCAGGGCTCCTAAGGATTAGTAGCATGTCTTTGCTACTTTGTCCTCAGTACAGAGTAATGTGATTCCCTGTAGAATGTAGAAACTGAGATCACTTCTGGTAAATTAATTACAATGATAGCTGTGTCATCTCAAGAAAGAAGTAGTCATTGGGCTTGGTTGCCCAATCCCTTTAATCACAGGCAGAGACAAGGAGACCTCTGGGAGTTCAAGGCCAGCTAAGGAAATAGGGCAAATCTGTATCAAAAAACAAAGGGAGGGGAAGTCTTTTGTGTTTTTAAAGGGAAAAGAAGAGTTTATCCTACCCTGGCAGTGGTGGCGCATGCCTTTAATCCCAGCACGCTAGAGGAAGAGCCAAACAGATCTCTGTGAGTTCGAGGCCAGCCTGTTCCACAGAGGAAGTTCCCGGAAAGACACAAAGCTACACAGAGAAATCCTGTCTTGAAAAACAGAACAAAAAAAAAAAGTTTATCCTGAGATAGATAATACAGTGATTTTGGAAGATAATAGAGTGTGCATTTCTTTGTTTTACAAAATGGTATTTTCTAGCATCTAAATGGTAAATTGCTGCTAAAGAACATGCCCACCCACTCACCCCCCCCCCAAAAAAAAAAAAAAAAAAAAACATGGACCTGAAACAAGCCCATGGTTCTGGAATCTACTGTGTAGGAAACCTCACCACAAGCCCCAGTGCCCTGAGACTTCAAAAACTAGCAACTCGTCTCCCACCCCACAGTTCCTCAAATCAGTTCATCCAGAAAAACAGTTTCTAGGTCTGGTGAAGCCAAAATCCTCTGCCCCTCAATTACAAACAAACATTGCTCTTTGACTCTGTCTGCGAGTTCTCCAGACTCCTGGATCATGTACCTCTAGGTCGTGGGGCCCACCTCTCATTATTGGGGTCCAGTAGCATCTTTATTCTTTTTGTTTTTCTTTTATTTCTTTTTGTTTCCCTCTGCCCTTTTAATTGTTACATTTTTTCCCCTTACAACTGCTAGAGACTGAACTTTTAAATTTTACTTTGTGTATAAACTGCTACAATTAATATATCAAGAATATAGCACTTTTACTAGAGAATAATTGACAATTAAAATGTCTGCAAATACATTTTTTTCCATGTCACTGTCTTTAAGGTCCTTATTAAAGGTTCATCTCCGGGGTGTGGGGCTGTTTTTTCACCATGGTCTCACTAAGTTGCTCAGGTTGACCTATTCAGCCCAGCCATTCATAATCACCTCACTAAGCAGGCCAGGCGTGTCTGGAATTCCATATCCTCCTGCCTCAGTCTACAGAGTACTGTGATCACAGGCCTCCGACACATCTAGCAAGGTTTTTTTTGTTTTTGTTCTTTTTATTTGTTTGTTTGTTTGTTGCTTTTTATAGACCAAAACAAGAAAGAGAACAAGCCAGACATAATCCTTTAGGGACTCAGCCAAAGCCTTTCTGATTTTATTACTAGGGAAAAAAATTATGATTCAAATTTTAGAAAGTCAGTTTTATCCTTAAGTCTGGCTTTACATAGTGGCAGACCATCCAAGCCCCAAATAGGAGATTTGGACACGTTTTTTAGAGCTACATTTGTACACTTAAAAAATAAGAGCTGTTGGGGCTGAAGATGCCACAGCTGTTTAGGACCACTTACTGCCTTTCCAAGGAGCACACAGTACAGTTCCCATAAACTGAAAACCCTCTCTAATTCCAGTCCCAGTCATCTGATGCCCTCTTCTGGCCTCCAAGATCACTGCATGCAAGTGGTGTAACTACACATGCAGGGAAAACACCTATACACCAACAGAAAAAGAAAAGAAAAGAAAAAAAAAACAGCAGCTATAAGAAGCTCACCTTGACTTGCCCTGTATCTTCCTGCTTCCAAGCAGGAAACAACACTCACCTCCAGCCCACAGCAGATGCATTCCCTATAATCCAGGGAAAGCAGCATTTACCACAGGAGCTATGGATTGCAAATAGAAAGCACTGTGAACTAATCTGAACTGAATCGTCCCAGCTTCTGTTCCAAGCTTAGTTACAAGCCTTTACCAAATCCCTTTTCTTCTCATTTTCAGATTTCACAGCTTTGTCAAAATCATAAGTGTCTAACTAGATCTTCTGTGGGTCTTCACTTATGAGGGCCCCTAAGCTGTGTAAGACATATTGATATGTATATTTCTCTTGAGAATAATTGGCACAGGGAACCCAGCTGGACAACTGGGAAATTAGGTTACAATGGATTTTTTTTTCCACTTTACCTGTCTAATTTTTATACAAGGCTGGACAGAAAACCATTTAAAAGTATCTCAAGATATCTGGGGCTCATCCCTTGTCTTCACACATTCATGGTTTCAGATTAACTGAATTAATCAAAATTCTGAAAGACACTGTTAGGGTTCTCTAGTGTCACAGAAGTTATGGAATGGGGAAAAAAGAGAGGAGTTTCTTGGAATGACTTACAAACTGCAGTCCAACTAATCCAACAATGGCTAGAGTTACTAACTGTGAACAGAAAGTCCAAGAATCTGTAGTCACTCAGTCCCACAGGGCTGTGTGTCTCAGCTGGGCTTCTGTGTGTGCTGGAATCCCGAAGAAGTTGGCTCCAATGCCAGTCCAGGAATAAATGTGCCGACAGGTGAGGTCAGGGAGGCCAAGAGGGGATGAACCCCTCCTTCTTCCATTGTCCAGCAGCAGGTGGGGCCCAGATTAACTCAGCTCCTAACATATGACAAAACTAGCCGGTCCTTACACATCAACCAGCGCCTGTGGCTGTCTCCCATTTTTCTCCTAGCCCTCTAGGGCCCTCATCCACACCTACCACACCAACAGCTCTGAAAAAAACAGAACATAAGACCAGCACCTGCATTACTTCATTTAGAGTGTGCAGAATGATCCTGCTCCAGTAGAGTTTATCTAGTAAACCTCAACCCTGATCTACATTTTTGCTATAGTCCTACAAAGATCTGCTAGAACCGTACCCAGCACAGAGAAACTAGAAGACAGCCCATCTGCACTTTAAAGCCACTGAATTTGAAGAAGTCTGTCATGCAAAATAAATAATATAGTGGGCTAACATACTATCTAAATAAAACAAAAATTGAAACATCATCTGATAAGTAAAAGAAGAGTTAGAAGAAAAAAGGAAATAATCTATTACTCTGTAAAAATTTTGCATCACATTCCAGGAATATTATCTTCACCTTGGGACTAGCATGAACATGTGTTGGTGGCCATTTTAATAGCAAAGTTTTTAAGCCTTGACATCTACTCAACTACATCTACTCAACTACGATTTGCCAAAGGTCATGCCATCTTGCTAAAAAAAAAAAGTGTACTTTAATGACAAACAGGTCTCTGAGCACTAGCTGTGGTAAGATGCTTAGAAAGTTAAATCGAAGATCTTTGCCTTGGACCTGGTAAACTGAGCAATAATGCTACTAAATTGAAAAGCATTAAGAATCTTTCCAAAGTTACTGTGCAAGAATGCAGGAATATGTAAACGAGGAGTTATCAATCTAAACTCTGATTGGACCTAAGAAGTCAGTAAACTAAAGAGTGAAAATAAAATTCTAATACTTAGTGACAGTGTTGAAAGAAATGACTATTTTTGCATAACTAGGTTGACTGAAAACTGTAGGTTGTAATTTTGTATCCTCAGGATTCTTTTTATAATCACCATTACACGTCTATATCATAATTTTAAAATAAATTGTAAATATCGGGTTTCGACCTGAAATTAAGGAAAGGAATTCTATAATGTGGGCAGTAGCCAAGCATCCTCTGTATCCTGGAGCCTCGGATCTCCGCGGAAGCGAACGCGGGGCCTTTGTGCTGTCACAAAGGACCTGAAACACTGCGCCGCCATCTTTCCCTAGTGAAGATGCTTTCTCGCTATGCCAACACATAGTGTAAATAAACAGCGACTGTGCTGACGTTATCTCGAAAGAAATTTACATTTTTAAGATGTAAGTGCACTTCTGTCGATTTCTGTGGCGACACTAAGGCGTAAAACGGTAGGTTTTTTTGAACTGAGCATGATTCTGAGATCCTGGGGGTGGAAAACAAAGCCTCACTCATAAGGTTATCGCCGCCAGCTAAACGGTATAAGCATTTTCAAAATATGTACGAGAAATAACAACTGAGACTATTAGGGCAGAAAAGGTGGCGGAGTTAGGGGAAGTGGCTAAACTAAAATTCCGAGGCACTTTGTTCTTGAAGCATGTTTTGTGTACATCAAGTCCAGTTCCCAAACAGCAGAGAAGTAACGATCCTCAATGAGGAGCTTCCGGGCTTGAGTATAAGATAGTGGTTTCAGGACTGATTACGCAGGGGGGGCGGACTTGCCTTTGGAATGCAGCAATCAAAAACTGCACGACAAAAATCGGCCAATCGTCAAGCCCTAGAAGCACTTCCGCAAATTGCGACGGAAGCCTGAGAGCTGCTGGCCAAGGTCCAATCAGAGCGACGCGTTTCCTGTATAAATACCAGCGCCTGCAGCCTTCTCCCCTCGCTTCTTCACTATGGCTCGCACCAAGCAGACGGCCCGCAAGTCCACCGGCGGCAAGGCCCCGCGCAAGCAGCTGGCCACCAAGGCCGCCCGCAAGAGCGCCCCGGCCACCGGCGGCGTGAAGAAGCCGCACCGCTACCGGCCCGGCACCGTGGCGCTGCGCGAGATTCGGCGCTACCAGAAGTCGACCGAGCTGCTGATCCGCAAGCTGCCGTTCCAGCGCCTGGTGCGCGAGATCGCGCAGGACTTCAAGACCGACCTGCGCTTCCAGAGCTCGGCCGTGATGGCGCTGCAGGAGGCCAGCGAGGCCTACCTGGTGGGTCTGTTCGAGGACACCAACCTGTGCGCCATCCACGCCAAGCGGGTCACCATCATGCCCAAGGACATCCAGCTGGCCCGCCGCATCCGCGGGGAGAGGGCTTGAGACCTTTTCCACATTGGCACATCGACAAACTAAAAAGGCTCTTTTCAGAGCCAACTCCATTGTCCGCAGAAGATGCTGTAGTACTTGCGCAGCATTAGGGTTTGGAGGGTGCTTCATCCAGACGATACTTCCTGGTTTGTGTTCATCCACGAAGACTACTTTCACGGTACAAAGATGTTTTTGACACTGGGTTTTCAGACCTGCTGGTTCTGGAACCCAACTTGTGCAATAACTTTGAAGACATTTGCATGCCTTTCCCCTCCCGAGTGCTGGGTCTAAGTGCCACTGTGCCCGGCTAAAACAGATTTACTAGGTATTAATAAAACACGACCTAGTGTTAGGTATAATTCACAGGTTTGATTATGGAGTTTTATCGTTCTTGTTACATTGTACAATTGTAACAGGTACCAAAACTGTAGCATTAACTTTGACAATGTTTCACGTTTCCAAGTAGCAATGTCTGTAATTTGGAACACAAATGCTAACAATTTAGGGGCTTTGGTAATAACTTACATTTTTGTTAAATTTCAGTTTCATATTTCCTGGGCTGGCTTGCAGCTCTTATTTTAGCTGAGAATGACATTGAACTGACCTTCCTGCCTCCATTTCACCATTGTTATAGACCAGTGCTACTACCTAACCTAGGTTAATTTCTTTGTGGTTTTGCGAGACAGGGTTTCTCTGTGTAGCTTTGCGCCTTTCCTGGAACTCACTCTGTAGACCAGGCTGCCCTCAAACTCAAAGATCTACCTGCCTCTGCCTCTCGAGTGCTCGGATTAAAGGCCTGCGCCACCACCACCCTGCTAATTTCATTATTTTTAAGATTTAACAAAACTTAAGTTGCCAAGGATTCTTGATCTCAATAAAAGAATTTACCTGGGTGTGTTGGCTCACGCCATTAATTCCAACTGGGAGACAGGCAGATCTGTGAGTTCACCAACCTGTTCTACATAGCAAGTCCAAGGCCAGGCAGAGCTACATACCAAAATCCTGATTTAAAAAAATAATAATAAATAAAAACTGCAAACAGACTCAGAAGGAAGGTCAAGAAGCATTTTGTTTGTTTGTTTTGTTTTTCTTTGTTTGTTTGTTTGTTTTGCTGCCTGGTGGTGGTGGCACACGCCTTTAATCCCAGCCCTAGGAGGCAGAGCCAGGCTGATCTCTGAGTTCAAGGCCAGCCTGGTCTACAGATTGAGATCCAGAACAGGAACCAAAGCTACACAGAGAAACCCTGTCTCGAAAATCAAAAAAAAAAAACACATTTTTAGAGTTTCTGAGTGGGAGGGGAATGGCAAGAAAGCTGAAAATCTTGGCAGGTGCCAAAAAGAAGGAAATGGCTATGCCTTTTGAATTGGGGTCCTAGAAAGCACGGATGTTCAGCCACTGGAGTTGGCAAGCATTTGTAAAGGGGAATTGAGGGGGTTCTTCAGAGAAAGCAGAAGCCGAGAGTATCAAAGGCAAATAGGCTTAGGAAAGAAAAACTGGACAAGGTGCTCCATGCCTTTAATCCCCCCACTTGGCCAGCAGAGAGGCAGGCCTGGTCTAGATAGCAAGTTCAGGCCAGGCCAGTACTACATACATAGTAAGATTCTGGCAGGTTGTGGTGGCACAGGCCTTTAAATCCAGCACTCCAGAAGCAGAGGCAGGAGGATCTCTGAGTCTGAGGCCAGCCTAGTTTACAGAGTCAGTTCCAGGACAGCCAGGGGTACAGAGAAACCCTGTCTTTGGGGGGGGGGGGGGGGAGACAAAAAGAAAAAAAGACTGCCTTATAAGGAAAGAAAAAGAGAAGAGAAAAAAGTACAGAGAAACCCTGTCTTTGGGGGGAAAAGAAAAAGAAAAAAAGACTGCCTCATAAGGGAAGAAAAAGACTAGAAAAAGGACAGATAAAAATGTATTGTTTTTTATTTAGAACTTAGAAAACTTGTCAGGAAACATCATCTTTTTAAAAGGGACTCCTGGAACATGTAAGTACACTATCCCATTAAGTGGATAATTATTTTTCTCAGGTCATTAACACATCTTCAAGATATCAGCTTTTTTTTTTTTTAAGTAGGATGTGTGTGTGTGGTGGTGGTGGGGTCTTTTAGCTAAATGATGAATAGGCAATGCTCTAATCTTTTTTTTTTTTGTTTTGTTTTGTTTTGTTTTGTTTTTTCGAGACAGGGTTTCTCTGTGTAGCTTTGAGCCTTTCCTGGGACTCACTTGGTAGCCCAGGCTGGCCTCGAACTCACAGAGATCCACCTGGCTCTGCCTCCCGAGTGCTGGGATTAAAGGTGTGCGCCACCACTGCCCGGCTAATGCTGTAATCTTTAAACCAAATCAGAATGCCATATTTCTATCCAAGGCCAGACCAGAACATCAATTTCATTCCTCTGGCAAAGGGGAGGTAGCTTCCACCCAATGAGATTTAATGAAACCCTGATACCTCCACCTTTTCAGATAGTAAGTGGAAGGTGGGCTATGAAACTGATGTTGCCCATTATAAACCTAATGCCTGTCAAGACAACCAATAAGAACAGGAGTTGACACTCAAGTGCTTTTAGGAAGAATCATGAAACAAGTCAGTTAAAATCACACATGTGCATCTTGTAACTTATAGGTACCTTTTTTTGAAACTCAAAATAACTAGTAACATAAAAAAACATTTTTAAAGTATCTCTAATACTTCACTAATTTTGGTTAATAACACTTGATTACTTTATTTCCAACATTTAATAATATAAAAATGTATCTTTAAAAGCTTGCTGCAAGCTTTAACTCTGTATATTTAAGTTCTAATTTTTAAAAAATGTAAAATGGTTAGTACTTCCAACTTTAAATATTTTCTCCCACATTGAAATTTATGAAAACTAATTGCCATATCTAGGCTGTTCATCAGCCCACACACACAGGTAGTGCATACAATGTGATACTTCATCCAAAAGATGACCATGTGTGTGACATCTGATGAGTGATACATAATGCTGTATAGTCATTTCAGGCTTACAGGCATGATTTTTTTCAAAATACCCCAAAATTAAAGTGTCAGAAGATGTGCACAGTGGCAGATACCTGTAATCCCAAAATATGAGAATGGAGGCAGGATCAGAAATTCAGTTATCCTTGGCTGTGTAGTGAGTCTGAGGTTATCATGGGAGAGGTGAATAGACTGTCTCAAACACTCAAAACTGGGCTTTCTCATGGTGAAACACACCTTTAAACCCCAGGACTGGTAAGCAGAGGCATGTGGATCTCTATGAGTTCAAAGCCAGCCTGGTCTGTATCAGGAGTTACACACATAGTGAGACCCTGTCTCTAATAATAATAATAATAATAATAACAATAATAATAATAACAGAACAAAGTTTTACAAAATTCAAAATAATACAATAAGTTTAGTGTCAGAAGTGTTTCAGAAGTAAAAATTCTTAACTTCAATTCTCATCTCTACCTCCTCCAAAGACAAGGCTTAGAAACAAGACTGTCTCTTCCCCAGGGTAGGAAAACCAGAGCCATACATCTCAAAGTAAGCAATAAGTACTAAAACAGTCATCTTCACCAACCTTTTAATCTTGCAGCTAGCCATACTAATAATGATGATAATAATTTTCAAAATCCACAAATCTCATTTGTCCAAAAGTAGATCACAACACATCATCAGTTATGAAGTTCTGCCCATCCCTAGGAAGAAGAATGTCACATGGAGGCGAAGAAGAATAAGAAACGGGCCTGGCTAGGTCTCATCACATAGTGTCCCAGAAATAAATTATATGCATTCCCTCCAATCATATTTCTACACAATGATACATGTTGGTGCTTTTCTCCTTATAAAATCCCCTCTGTATTAGGAGTGGGTGTTCAAAAACACCAAAGACCTTAGACATTCCTCCTGAGCCAGTCATTTGGATGACACCTAGGTAACTAAGCAAACAAATCATTAGCAGTGTATATATGTATATATGTACATTCCTTCCCAAAGAGTGAAGTTTAAATATGGTCTTATAAAAGAGAATATCCAATTCCTGTATTATTGTGGCCCTATCAGTTCTTTTATTACTGAAAAATAAAGTGTTTAAATTACCCATGGGTTGGAGTTCAAAGTTTCCTGTGCTATGTAAAACTACAAGCTATCTCATTTGTTCACATGTCTTTTGTTATTAGAGTATTTAATATGACAATGATCCTCAATGATGGATTTAGAAAAAAAAAAAAAGCAAGATAATCCATAAATAGCCAGCAACTTTTGTATTGCAGAAATGATAGCTAAAATGCACGAAAATTCAAAAATACCATTTACTTATTTGTTTATGTTCTCTACTCCATCCACATATTGTATATATTGACATTTCACATTTGGACACTTTTTTTATATTTTGTAGATTCCCCCAAAATTTGAAGTTGCATACTTCAACAGGAAAGGGAGATGGAAATAAATTAGGCCATAAAGAGGAAGGGTCAGAAAAACATCCCCATTGTGTTCATATACATTCTAGTATATATTGGTAAATGTATTTTAAATCTCTAAATCCAATTGATATCAGACAGTATTCTAATTCAGCTCAAGGGATTTTAGATATTCAATCAAAAGCACATTCCAAGAAAGAAACAAGAGGAAAGGAAGACGGCCACCTCTGCCTCCCGAGAGCTGGGATGAAAGGGCATAACTATGGCAACAGCCATGTCTACTGGGCCTTGTCCCATTGGGGACCTGCTCAGCACTCCCCAACTTCCTTTTTGCCGTGCAGTCAATGGGAATGGCTGTGGAAAGCTACCATACATTCTTAAAACAATGATTTTTACGTACTTAAAGTATACAAGATAAGAAAAATAGTTACCATAAAATATTTTGCCTGTGTATTCATTCATCATTTTTAGCAACATCAGATAATCAACTCCTGCTACAGACAGAAGGAATACTCAAAACATGAACTTCATTTGGAGACACAACAATTGAAGAATATTCTGCAAGTGTCTGCTTACACAGACCACACCATGGGCACGTGGAAATGTAATAGGAAGGTGCCTATCCTCTCGGTTATTTTTATAATTACATGAAGCTCAAATTCAGTGTCTATCACTACAGTATTACCTTCTCTGGTGTGGGTGTGGGTTACACAGACCCTGGCCTTTGGGAGTCCAAGGACACCTTGCAGGCATCTGTTCTTTTCCATCACAAGGGTCCCTGGGATTTAACTCAGGTCTTCAGTCTACAAGATTCCTTACCTACTGAACCATCTCTAAGTGGTCCACTCCCCTCTTAAGGAAATGCTAGGTTGAAATACAGCCTTATAAGAACACACATGTGGTATTTTAGTCGGTACAGGCGCTTTCCACAAGGCCTGAAGCCCACACGGGGGAAGAAGAGAACTGACTGCTGCAAGTTATGCCCTGACCTACACACACACAAATACACATAATGAAAAAGAATTTAAGTGCTATGTAATATCTTACTACCAGGAACTCCATTAAAAATTTAAAAAAAAAAACTTGAATACCTACAATGATGACATAGAAATGACAGCCACAAAATCAGTTCAGCTTTTTTGTGTGTGTATGCTTTTTTTCTTGCCTAACTTTCAGAAGGCCAGTTGCAAACCAGACAGCATTCCAAAAATGTTTCTTCACATTGTCTACTGTTCTACTCACCAAATAAGGAAGAGTACATAAACTCACATTAATGTATAAGGAAGCAATGCGGTATGTAAAAATGCCAAAAGTGCTGACTTTTACTAAAACTTACCGTCAGGATGTTTTTAAAAGCTTCCACAAATTTAAGCAGAATGACAATGTGATCACTCCCTAAAAATTCCAAGGGTGGAGAGCTATTGGGAAAATTAAATCTCTTTCCATTTCTAAGCAAACAAAAAAATTCAACATCTCAGCCTCTCATACCCTTAGGACCCACAGAATTTCCAGAGGGGCAAGCAGAGGGGCAGGGACCGAGAAAGATGCCAGCGTCCCATTACCCAAATGCAAAGTGTCTCCATCTCTGATTGGTGCAACGTGTCCCTACTCATTACTGAGGACGATCTGATTGGGTAATTCTCAAAACCACGGTCGGCAGACCGATTGGAAAAACTTCAGACTGAACTCCAGCCTGTAACCCCGTTGTCGGATTGGATTGCCTAGGCGTAGAGACTAGAGGACCGCCCGCCAAGGTTGTGAGCGTAAAAACGCCTGTGTAGACAGAACCCGCCCAGGAGGCCAATGCTCTTCCCTAGTAATTGCATCGGCCCGGAGCCAACAAATTGATGGTTAAATGACTCACACTAGCTCTGTGCAGGACACTTAAGACCCAAGACCCTCCAGGACACGTAGACCCATACCCTGGGCACCTACAGAAAGAACTCCGCGATGTAACCCAGCTCTACACTTCAGGCCGCTAAGGTGGAGTCAGCTGACCAATGACACAAAAGGCAATTTAAAACACATTACCAGAAAGTTCAGCTCTTTTGAATGAGATCTGTGGGTGGCTCTGAAAAGAGCCGTTTTGAGATTTAAGGCAGGACGCGCCACTTTACTTCTTACGGGGGGCGGCCTTCTTTGCCTTGGTGGGCTTCGGCTTGGCCGCCTTAGGCTTGGAGGCCTTGGGCTTGGGGGCTTTCGCCTTCGCTGGACTCTTGGCTGCCTTCTTGGGCTTAGCTGCCTTCACCTTTTTCGGGCTCTTGGCAACTTTCTTGGTCCCTGCAGCTGCAGCTGGCTTCTTCGCCTTCTTCGGGGTCTTCTTGGCGGCTTTCTTGGGTGTGGCGGCCCCAGTCGCCTTCTTGGGCTTCTTGGCTGCGCCCGCGGGCTTCTTAGCCTTGGCCGCGCCTGCCTTCTTGGCTTTGGGCTTGGCCTCGCCGGAAGCCGCCTTCTTGTTGAGCTTGAAGGAGCCGGAGGCGCCGGTGCCCTTGGTCTGCACCAGGGTGCCCTTGCTCACCAGGCTCTTGAGCCCCAGCTTGATGCGGCTGTTGTTCTTCTCCACATCGTAGCCGGCGGCCGCCAGCGCCTTCTTGAGCGCGGCCAGGGACACGCCGCTGCGCTCCTTGGAGGCGGCCACAGCCTTGGTGATGAGCTCGGACACCGGGGGTCCGGACGCCTTGCGCTTCCCCGCGGCGGCGCCGGTCTTCTTCGCCTTCTTCTTCACAGGTGTCTTCTCCACAGGTGCAGGAGCAGCGGGGGCTGCTGGCGCGGTCTCAGACATGGCTTACGCCTCGCTAGGAAAGCCAAAAGTAAGCGCAAACTGTCAGAGAGGGTTGTTCCCGGTGCTGAAGGCTCTGGGTTTATATAGAGAGAAGCTGCGTGGTGATTGGTTCCCTGCGCCGTGCGCCGCGCCGCCAGAGAAGGGATCTTCAGCTCTGCCTTGTGGCTGTGTTTGTTGCCCCTTAAAAAAGAGTAAAAATAAAAGAAATATGGGCACGAAATCATTGGGAACCTGGGGGAAACTGATCCGAGAGCCTGTAGGCTTCATTCTTGCCTCAGTTTGTACAGCTATATTCAAAGTGGCCAGCCTGAAACTACCCTGATTGCCCCAACTCTCTTTCAAACTTAACGTAAATTGAGACAACTTTAAGGTTTTCCTTAAAAATTCTATTTCTCTCGCCATCATTCGCAAACTTTTATTTCAGGATATGGTTCTGCACATTCTTATCGTGTCTAGATTGTATAGACGAACTTCTTTTGACTCAAATACGTAGGGAAATTCGGGTTTTTCGCGGAGGTAACAGCACAGGCGCTCCCGGGGCGGTCTGCACCGAGCTCTAGGAATTGGCACTGGACGGGAAAGTTGTGCGTGCCTGGGGAATGATTATTGTATAAAATATCGATTGTTTTTTAAGGTATTCGAGATACCATAGTGTGTAATTCCGGTTCGATGTCCTTGTTTTAGTGATTTAGCCATTTTCTGGAGATGGAATGAGTCTGTGCCTTTCCTATTCTAGATCAACAGCTCCAAGCACATTTCTTCAGACTCTGAACAGGGGAGACCAACTCACACATTCATGGAAGAAGAAACCTAGGTTAGGAAGGGACATAAGTTCCTGGAAGCTGAAGAACAGTGGAATATAACCTGGCTTGAAAACTCATTCCTTTTTTAGAAAAACATGTGACTTCAGGACACTCATAAAGCTTTTCCCCCTGACCAATATCTATCATAGCATTTTCTACATGTTTCTTGTGTTTTAGAATATTTTGAATACCAATATTGGAAAACAAACAGATTTGAAAGGAAAATCTGTTTTTGAATTTTTATAATTCTTATTACATATATAATAGTTTGTCACAAGCAAAATTATTAGCTGGTTGTATCCACCTGAGAACGTGAACAAACATTTCAGAGTGAGCAGGAATGACTTGAAAACTCTATCTCCATGAGTTTGCAATACAATGAAGCTGATATAGCTGGATTCTTATTGGATAATGACAGCAGTTGCTAACTACTTACAATTGCGTACTTATATTTATTCAGTTAGCAGATATTCCCATTTCATTCTTGCACGAGTCTGGGCGTTATGACTATTTAAACCCCCCATCTATGAGAAAGTTTTAGAACCATTAAATTCTCTTTCCTAATATTTGGCATACAGTTAACTTTGTTACTGCTGTGGTCTGGCGACTTATCATTACTATAACTAGCCAAAACTTATGGCTTCATCTTCTTTCAATTTTGTGTTAGATAGACACACACAAATGTATACCATTAACATACTAATGCTGAGAGATACGAGTCTCATGCTTCATCCTACAGGACATGTTCATGGGTATTATAAAATCTAAAACTTTCGAAAGCTCTAGGAAAGTGTGTTTGTATAAGGTAAGTATCAACCGGGCAGGCGGTGGTGCTCCACGCCTTTAATCCCATCACTCTGGAAACAGAGAAGGGTGGATCTCTAAAGTTGGGGACAGCATGGTCTGCAGAGCCAGCTCCATGACAGTTAGGGCTACACAGAAAAACTCTGTTTCAGAAAATAGTAACAATGAGATAAGTATCAAGAAGAGAAAATAAAATAAGGGGAAGGAGACAGCGTTAGCGGAGTCAAATGTGCTCCTAAGGTCCAGAAGTTAGAGTTCTCGATTGTACATTCCCTTCCATTGACATTACATGAAGATTGTGGCAACCTGAAACTTTCATCCAAGCATAAGCAGTCTGCATTAATTTCATTTTCTAAATTGGGCACTTTTAAGTATTTAAATGAATGCTTCCAAATATTAGGTTCCTGACCCCACTCCCCCGCCCCACATCTGTAATGTCTTTCACATGTGGAAGCTGAATAGACTCTAGTATGCTTGAGGAATATTCTGAATCCTCCCTGTCTTTAGAAAGGCCCCTTCTCCAGTATACAGCACATTCCCATCCAGAGTCTGCATAACTGAAACTGTGTTTAACACGTCTCAGAGCAAGGTCAATGCAACCAGGCTATTGCTGCTTCACGACGATACTGGGAAACAGCTAGGAATATGCTGAGCTGATGCCCCATCCGACCCCTCACCCCGAAGTTAGTTTTCCCATACGTGGCCTTTGAGTCCTTTAGGTGGGGAGGGAGGATGTGCCACTCTGTGTTGAAACCTGGTGTGTTCACCAGGTTTTTTGGCATTCTGGCATTTAGAGTAAATGGGATGTAAAACGTGTCTTTCTGAAAAGAACTGTGGGAAATCTCTGTGGGTTAATAGGGATAAGCTAAACACCAACTACATTCTGAGTAATTGGGACTTTTTTTAAAATAGTTTTTCCTCTTCTGTCATCACAGAAGGGCACTGAACCAAATTGTGTGCAGCGTGAGAAAACATCGAAATTCTCCTATCACACATATCACAGTGACGTATGTGTACAGCCTTACTTCTGTAACTTTATTGAGATGTTACTTTACAGAATTTGGGTGTTCTTGTTTGATTTGCAAACGTTATTCGCTGTTTCCTTGCAACAGACAACAGGGGATAGCAAGGCTACGAGACACAGAACCCACCCCAACAACAATAGCTTTTTTTAAAAAGAGGACTAGCTCTCCAGCCTGGGCAAGTCTTCATCTTTCCAGATGAAACAGCATTTCATGAGATGAAAAACAGTACATATATTTGATCAATACCAGCTCCCTTCATAGAGATTTGAAAACGGAGCTTGTGCAGGCCTCTGACAACGACAAAACTTCATGACAGGTCAGATTTAATAATGCTAGCAAAAAATGACTTTACTTTTTTCTAAACCTTCCACTTAAAAGGCAATCTTATTGAACTATGTCTGGTTTTGTAGGCAAGTGTGCGGCTACAACCTCCTTTTTACAAATGATGTATGGTTAGGACAATAATCAAGTATCAGCTGTCAGAACCCACAAGCACACTCCTGAAGACTAAGACCTGGTAACTAAGAACTCCAAGAGGAAAGCGGAAGACGCACATTTCCCTCAAGCACAGCGCCAGTGCCTTCCTCCAGGCAGTAAAGTCAGCCAGCCGGTGAGGTAGAGGGGCGGATACAAAAGCACCTTCCCGCCCGCGCCTTTTCAGTTCCCTAAGAGGTCCGCAGTTCTCGTATATATAGCAGCTGTAGAGGGCGCTTGAGTAGTTTGACTTCAGCTGAGATCCTTCAACATGTCTGGTCGCGGCAAGGGTGGAAAGGGTCTCGGAAAAGGAGGCGCCAAGCGCCACCGCAAAGTCCTGCGCGACAACATCCAGGGCATCACCAAGCCCGCCATCCGCCGCCTGGCCCGGCGCGGCGGCGTCAAGCGCATCTCCGGCCTCATCTACGAGGAGACCCGCGGGGTGCTGAAGGTCTTCCTGGAGAACGTGATCCGCGACGCCGTCACCTACACGGAGCACGCCAAGCGCAAGACCGTCACGGCCATGGACGTGGTCTACGCGCTCAAGCGCCAGGGACGCACGCTCTACGGCTTCGGCGGCTGAGCTGCTCCGGCTCCCACTTGGCTTTCTCTAACGGCCCTTTTCAGGGCCACCCACTTTATCATGAAAGGGCTTGTTGCTTCATTTCTCAACCCCAAGTTCCCCGACAGTACGGTTAGCATGGCGGTCCGGAGATTTCTGAGTAAGGGATGAGTGTTGGCATATATATATATATATATATATATATATTTTTTTTTTTAAGAATACGCTATGATTAATGGTGCAAGACTCGAGCCCTGTGTACCTTTGTTACAGCCGTACATTAACTTCCTGCGCTGAAGGCTGAGGTTCCACACCCTCCCATCCTAACTCTTACCTGGCAGCATAGTTCCAGAGTGACAGATCTCATTACCATGTAAGGGATCACTTGTCCGTCAATGAAATGCTCCTACTACTCATTAAATTAGGCTTTATCCTATTGTGATTCAGGCTCTCCCTCCACGTCGAATTATTTACCTCCAAACTAAGGATTCAAGTTCTACAGAGCCCAAACCAGTCTTCAAATTGAGTTCAAAAGCAAGCTTCCGGGCCATTTGCCACTCCTAATTTAGCAATGTCAAGATTACATGCTCACTGGCACACGTCCTGTTTTTCCCATTTTTATGTTTGCTTTCTAGGTCCTAGCCCAGTGACTTTAAACGTGAGTTGTCTGTTGAATTATCCAGTCTCTGATTGTCGTCTCTCCACAGTGTGAGGTTGGTAAGACATCCAAGCCCCAAAAGAAAATGGTATTAGTCTTTTGCCTTTTTTTTTTTTCTTTTTCTTTTTCGAGACGGTTTCTCCGTGTAGTTTTGGAGCTGTCCTGGAGATCTGGCTCTGTAGACCAGGCTGGCCTTGAACTCACACAGATCCACCTGGCTCTGCTTCCTGAGTACTGGGATTAAAGGCGTGTGCCAGCGCCACCCAGCCTTGCCTTCTTATAATCAATACAGTATAGTGACCAGAGGTGCCTTACAGGACACCTACGGCCTTACACTGTTTCCCTTACCATTGCAGTGTTTCTTAAGCAGTTTATTTTTTTTTTCATTTCATTGTACAAAAATAGAATTGTCTCAATTGATTATCCTGTACCTAAATAATAAAATCCCAACTCCTGTGTTTTGTGTGACATCTGTCTGGCCTCCATAGTCTCACCCTAACCATGCATTCTACTCCTGACTAGACTGAACACTTTTCCAAATGAAATCACCATATATACATGTGCGGTCTGTCCCCTTCCTACCTGGGCCAAGGAGTGCCAGTGCCAAGTACGGAGCCTAACACACAGTAGGCACTCAGGCCAAATAAAATTAAAGGCTGTTAAGAAGAAACTGGCTTCCCTCTAAGTCTCTTTGGCCTGCAGTATGACCATGAGATTTTGACCAAGAATACCCATGTAGAATGTCAGTTAAGACCAAAACCTTACCTTTGAAGAAGGCTTTTTAAACTCTATTAGCCTGGTGGGATTTAAACACAGTTCGTGTGAACAACTCATATAATCAAATTTACTAGTAAGCTCTCAGAAAACCTCAACTTCAGTTCTAAGCAGAAAGGTGGCCCCGTACAAAGCACTTCGGTTTTTTTGTCTGTAGCTTTTGTGAGTCCACATTCTAGACTTAACAGGTTTATGTTTAATACATAAATATTCTAGTTTATACATCCTGTACAGTGTGGTACAGAGCTACAGTAAGGGAGGACAACCTGAGAATAGGCGGTACGTACTCTACTGTGAGTCTGAGAAGGCGAACAGCAAGGGCAACAATTAGTGAAAGAAAGGTGAGCGCTGGGCCTCGTCCTGTCCTGTCAGCGTCTGCAGTCTGGCATATCTGAGTCTCTGTGCTTGGTAAACAGTAGCTTTGACCCGCCTGGGTCATTCCACACCTTACAACAATCTAGCAGGCATAAAATTAATTCTGAATTTCTCAGTTTTTAAGAAACCCTTCCGGGTGAATACGGCCAGGTCTGCAGGGCTCCTTTCTCACCTACCTGCTTCTCCATAGGCACAGGATTCAACTGTTCACTTTACTGTCCCTTCCTGCATCTTCATCTGGCATCCCTTACCTTTGCTAGTGTTCCTGCCTGAAATGTCCCACTTCAGGGAACTTCAGAATCTGGACCCAAGAAAGGAAAGTAGTATGCATGCTGATGGCCAGCACCCTGGAGCTGTGAACCATGAAGCTTCGACATTCTCACCACAGGTTAGGCCTTTTATGCCTGCTAACGACCTGTTTCTTGTTGATAGCACAATAGTTTCTAACATAACTTTATATCATCGATTTAACTTTCCACATTTTAATAAAAATGCTGAATGAAACCAACTACGTAATCTTATCATTTACCTAATTATGTAGCAGCCCTTTTCATAGAAAGGTGGAGGTGGCTCTGAAAAGAGCCTTTGGGTTTGTTCGGAAATGTAATCAAAATTACGCCCTCTCCCCGCGGATGCGGCGCGCCAGCTGGATGTCCTTGGGCATGATGGTGACCCGCTTGGCGTGGATGGCGCACAGGTTGGTGTCCTCGAACAGACCCACCAGGTAGGCCTCGCTGGCCTCCTGCAGCGCCATCACGGCCGAGCTCTGGAAGCGCAGGTCGGTCTTGAAGTCCTGCGCGATCTCGCGCACCAGGCGCTGGAACGGCAGCTTGCGGATCAGCAGCTCGGTCGACTTCTGGTAGCGCCGGATCTCGCGCAGCGCCACGGTGCCGGGCCGGTAGCGGTGCGGCTTCTTCACGCCGCCGGTGGCCGGGGCGCTCTTGCGGGCGGCCTTGGTGGCCAGCTGCTTGCGCGGGGCCTTGCCGCCGGTGGACTTGCGGGCCGTCTGCTTGGTGCGAGCCATTGCTAAGGGAAACAACCAATTGTAAAGTAGAAATACGTTGGTTCCTTTTTATAACGACCGGGTCTTCCTGATTGGTTGAAATCTTCAAAGGCCGCGCCATGAATGATGTACGCGGAAGTGCTTGGCAATTGGATAAGAGACCTCAATTTTAAAATTTGTAACCAATAGAAATGTCCTCCATTGTCTGATGTCTGGTTCTTTGTTACATATTACTTCCTTAGGTATATCGTTGCCATTAAATAACATAATTGTTCAATTTTGCTTACCAGCAAATTAGTAAGAGATACTATTGCGATTTTGGTTGCGCAACGCCGGAACAGTTAAAAGGGATACTCCTAGAACCGGGGCATCTTCCTATTTCGACTAAAATGTGGTCAGACACACACGAACATGGTCGATTTTTTTCCACTTTTTAATAAATTCATCAATTCCATATTCGCCTTGGCATCAGAAAAGCTAATTAATTATATATCTACAAAACAAACAACAACAACAAAAAAAAAAACCAGAATGATTTCCAGAAGCTATGTTTGGAGATCATTTAAATTGCACTGCTGTTGCAATGTGGAGGGACCTTTGATTCCTGAGTGAAAAAGAAAAGTTTGCCCAATTAAAACGAACTGTACAGTAATTAAAATATCTAGAAGCATTCAGTGAATAATTTCAGCTGTCTTCCCTCCCGAGAGGCGTTTGTGTCGACCTGTATTTCAATTGGGCAAACTCTAGTTGACGTCACCTAAATAGCACTCAATCAGAAGTGTGCTTTTTCATGCCTCATTTAAATAACACCCTTATAAAAGAACAAAGCCCAGAAGACTGAGCATTGAGGTCCTGTTGTTCCTTTCTCACCATGCCTGAGCCCGCGAAGTCCGCTCCCGCCCCGAAGAAGGGCTCCAAGAAGGCCGTGACCAAGGCCCAGAAGAAGGACGGCAAGAAGCGCAAGCGCAGCCGCAAGGAGAGCTACTCGGTGTACGTGTACAAGGTGCTGAAGCAGGTGCACCCCGACACGGGCATCTCGTCCAAGGCCATGGGCATCATGAACTCGTTCGTCAACGACATCTTCGAGCGCATCGCGGGCGAGGCGTCGCGCCTGGCGCACTACAACAAGCGCTCGACCATCACGTCCCGGGAGATCCAGACGGCCGTGCGCCTGCTGCTGCCCGGGGAGCTGGCCAAGCACGCCGTGTCCGAGGGCACCAAGGCCGTCACCAAGTACACCAGCTCCAAGTGAGCGCGCCGATCGCACTCTTAACCCAAAGGCTCTTTTCAGAGCCACCCACAACTTCAAAACTTAGAGCTTTAATGCTGCTGACCTAGGAAATCATGAGAAGTATACACACCCTTCTAAGTGCAGTACTGTCTGTAGGAGTGCTTTGAAATTAGGTTAATGGCATGTGGAGTCCATTTAATTGATGTTTGAACTTTCAAAGAGGATGCTCCTAAACTCTTTGCCAGTCCTTAAATCTGAAAAGACCAGATAACCAAGAAATTCAACTACCTAATCCAGGGAAATATCTCTATGATATACCAATAACCTTTATTTATGAATACTGCAATAGGAGTTTGTGTAGGGTGTTCTCACTAGAAATGAAACCCCAAATAACCTTGGTATGTTTTCATCTTAGAAATAAGTATGTAAAATCCAACCAGATGTACGAGAAGTCTTGAATCAGTTATTTAGTGTTGTTTTTAAAAGCTGTGCTGTTGATGTCATTAGGAAAAGCCACCTCAAGTTTTACACGAGAACCCTGCACTGCATATCCTCAACTGTTGGTATCTGCACCATCCAGGACGCTACCACTCATGGGATGAAAAGGTAACTAGAGGTCAGGGAATCACTAAAATCCTGGGTCTGCAGTTTGTTGTAGTGCACACCTTTAATCCCATCATTTGGGAGCAGTACCAGGTACTCGTGAGTTCCTGACCCGCCTGATCATACATCTTTAATCTCATCATTCTGTGCTATACAAAGAGATCCTACATAGATAGAAAGACACACAGATGATAGATTGTATTGTGCCAAAATTTCTAACTAAATGAAATATTGCAGTATGTAACTGGAGGCAGAGCCACACTTGGTTAATCACTTACCAAGTCTGCTGAGTATAAAAAAAAAAAAAATTATTAGGGAAAGACTAATAAATAGAAAACATGCATTTTGTCTTGTGGGAAGGAAGTCAATCATTGGCTTTTTACAAAGAAAATGTTTATGCAGAAGGCACCTGAGCCTGGAAGTGAAAGGCTCCAATGTCTGCCCCAAGGGTACTTGTGGGATAAAAATTGGCTCCCTATACAGTGGGGAAAGGTGATTACAAGTGAAAGTTACCCCTTAATCAATCTTCATCTCTCTTCATGGAATAGTGTTCAGAAAATAGTGGTTTTAGCACGATTGGGGTTGAGTTTTCAGCCTCCAAATATCCAGTAGCCTTCCTTCCATCAGTCTCTGGCACAATTCCTTAACAAACAGCCTTATCAAATCCCTATCACATACACAGACCACTGTGATCATAGCCTGCCGCACAAATCCAGTGACCAGGTGCATGACTTCCCAGATTAATGATTGTTAAGACAACTGAAGAAAAAAATGAAGTTTTAGAACCTCAAAAAATAAAAAGCACAGAGGGCTTTGGTGAACACCTTTAATCCCAGCACTTGGCAGAGGGGGAGACCGGCGTTATCTCCCATTTACAGACCATTCTAGGCTACAAAGCCAGTTGCAAGACAGACCAGGATACATGTAACCTTTAAAAAAAAGGGGGCGGGGGCAAAGGATTTGCTAAAGGGTGTGTTGGTGGTAAGGAGACTGTAGAGTGATAGGTAAATAGCAAAGTTACATTTTTGAAGTCTGGGAAAACACACCGTTACAATTTTATTAGCTTTGCCCTTCAAAGATGATTCACAATTACATACAAATGTGCAATTGTAAAATTTTACCTTCTGTAAATGCTCGGCCGACTACTGTACCCTTGCATCAAAGGTTGTGTCTTAATCCGTCTCTGTGTGAAATACAACTTAATGTAAACTTAAATCTTGAAATACCCTATTTCAATTGAATTGAGAAGGGAATAGAAGATGGCAAGGAAAGGAACCCAAGACAGACTAACTTGTGAAGTCTTTCTCCAAAAGAGAATCCTGTATATGACACAGCCAGTCTAGACTTATCCAGAGAAACACCTTTGAATGCATATTAAAACCCTAAAAAAATGGGCAAGGACATTACAGCCTTTTTTTGGAAGATGGGTGGCTCTAAGAAGAGCCTTTAAAAGTGGTTGAGTAGATGGGAGGGACGCTTTAAGCCCTCTCCCCGCGGATGCGGCGCGCCAGCTGGATGTCCTTGGGCATGATGGTGACCCGCTTGGCGTGGATGGCGCACAGGTTGGTGTCCTCGAACAGACCCACCAGGTACGCCTCGCAGGCCTCCTGCAGCGCCATCACGGCCGAGCTCTGGAAGCGCAGGTCGGTCTTGAAGTCCTGCGCGATCTCGCGCACCAGGCGCTGGAACGGCAGCTTGCGGATCAGCAGCTCGGTCGACTTCTGGTAGCGCCGGATCTCGCGCAGCGCCACGGTGCCGGGCCGGTAGCGGTGCGGCTTCTTCACGCCGCCGGTGGCCGGGGCGCTCTTGCGGGCGGCCTTGGTGGCCAGCTGCTTGCGCGGGGCCTTGCCGCCGGTGGACTTGCGGGCCGTCTGCTTGGTGCGAGCCATAACAGTAAAGGACAGAAGAAATGAAGATAACTAAACAGCACAAGGGCTGCCTTTATGTAGGTTTGCTTTCGCGCGTGCGCACCAGGTTGTTCCCCCTCCACCCCAGAGAAACAACCTGATAGGCTTGCGTAACTTTTCAAAAGGCCCGCGCAATAGTACGATTGGCTGAGGAGTTCAAGCGGTAATTGGTTAACTTTTGCATACTGATTGTGATAAATCGCTAACGGTAAAACATGTTTTAGCAGACTAAAAACATTTGTTTTAGCAGAATAAAAATATTTGTTTTAGCACACCCTAGCTTTCTTAGATTTGACTGCACGCTTCTCCTGTATTGAACCGCTTGCTGAACTTGAGGACAAGAAACCGGACTTGTCTTGACAAGTCCGAAACATGTCATGACGCTTAAATTCCCAAAAGGTACTCCGGAAAACATGTTGGCTACCCTCTCTTGGGTTTATTTATTTAATTTTTTTTCTATTCTAACGCATGGACTGTAATGTTGTAGCTCGACGCATAGCGTTCTAGGAGTGTGGAATGTCACCAAGAGGACAGCATGAAAATAACGGGAACACATCAACTAGCCCCAGAAAGCTGCCTTGTCACTTTTGGTAAAGCCTTATTCTAACAATTTCAAAAAAGAAAAAAAAAAAAAAAAACCTTGAGCTGACATTGGCACTACGCAAAGGGCTAAATGAAATAAATTCTGTCCAAGGTACAACAGCATTTTTGTGCAATATCCGGATTGTGTGCTTGTGCAAGACAATTTATCTAACTTCAATTCAGTTAGTGGAATATGGTTCCATGCTTCTTGCACTGACGTAGTGGTTTTATCGCTCACTAGAAACTGGTTTAGGTTACTAAACTCTCATATGAAAAGGTGATGGCTCTGAAAAGAGCCTTTGGGTTCACAGAAAAAAAACTAAGAGCACTGGTCTTATTTCCCCTTGGCCTTGTGGTGGCTCTCGGTCTTCTTGGGCAGCAGCACCGCCTGGATGTTGGGCAGGACGCCGCCCTGCGCGATGGTGACGCGGCCCAGCAGCTTGTTGAGCTCCTCGTCGTTGCGGATGGCCAGCTGCAGGTGGCGCGGGATGATGCGCGTCTTCTTGTTGTCGCGGGCCGCGTTGCCAGCCAGCTCCAGGATCTCGGCCGTCAGGTACTCCAGCACGGCCGCCAGGTAGACCGGGGCGCCGGCGCCCACCCGCTCCGAGTAGTTGCCCTTGCGGAGCAGCCGGTGCACGCGGCCCACGGGGAACTGCAGGCCGGCCCGGGACGAGCGGGTCTTGGCCTTGGCGCGAGCCTTGCCGCCCTGCTTGCCGCGTCCAGACATGTTTGAGAACTACGAGATTGGTTCAGCAAAGACTAGGATGTCTGCAACAGCGCACTTATAGGCATGGTCCGGCGCGAAAACAGAGTGATTTCATTGGCTACACATTCTATTTCACCTCCACCAATGGTTACCGTGGTTTTGAAATATCTTTGTTCTGATTGGACATTTCTTATATGACGTCGGTAGAATCGCTAGCAAGGCTAGCCCGAGCTTTATTTAAATAGCAGGAAGGACTGGACCATTTTCAAAATCGGTTTTATTTTTTAGTCTCTAACTTTAGTCTGTTCATCATGCCTGAGCCCGCGAAGTCCGCTCCCGCCCCGAAGAAGGGCTCCAAGAAGGCCGTGACCAAGGCCCAGAAGAAGGACGGCAAGAAGCGCAAGCGCAGCCGCAAGGAGAGCTACTCGGTGTACGTGTACAAGGTGCTGAAGCAGGTGCACCCCGACACGGGCATCTCGTCCAAGGCCATGGGCATCATGAACTCGTTCGTCAACGACATCTTCGAGCGCATCGCGGGCGAGGCGTCGCGCCTGGCGCACTACAACAAGCGCTCGACCATCACGTCCCGGGAGATCCAGACGGCCGTGCGCCTGCTGCTGCCCGGGGAGCTGGCCAAGCACGCCGTGTCCGAGGGCACCAAGGCCGTCACCAAGTACACCAGCTCCAAGTGAGCGCGCCGATCGCACTCTTAACCCAAAGGCTCTTTTCAGAGCCACCCACTTGTTCTTTGAGAACTGTAACTATCTGCACAACATAATTTGGTTTTCGTACTGGGTGTGAACCACAGTGTTTGGTTGTAGCATGATTGGGATGTGATCACTAGTCTGAACAGTTTACATTTTAAATACAATGTATCTGCATAGTCAAGTTTAAATTTATCTTGTGATGATCGTAGGTATATTTTTATATATAAGGAAAACTAGTCATAATGTCCTCTTTATACCACCTATCTGCTTCTGTCTCTGGGGCGGAGATTGAAGGCGTATGCCTGGCCCTTTTTGTCTTGGCTTTGTCTTTTGAGGTGATCTCACTCTAGCGCTCACTGTCCTGGAATTCACTGTAAATCAGGCTGGCCTACAGTTCAGAGTTCCTAGGTGTACCTCCCAACTGCTGGGATTGAAGGACTGTGGCACCATGCCCGTCCCCCAAATTTAACAATTTTTCTAAATGGAGGACTCCGGCAATCCATCTGAAGTCAGTAATTTCTTACTACCTTCGTGATTTATCTGCCCACTAAACAAATTACTGTGAATGTTAAATGACCCAATAACGTAGAGACTTGTAAAATAAAATTGCCAAGCACTATATATTATTTAAGCTTTTATTTTTCAGTACTGCTTGCTAACTTTAAGCATCTTTTTAAACAATTCAGAAATATTCAAACCTCGTTTAATACATCCCTCCAGACAAAAGTAACAGTTCTGAATACTTAGAATTATGGATTTAGGCAATTGATCCCATTTACAGCAGTTCCTAATCCTACATAGAAGATAGTTAGTAATTACTGCATGACATTCTTGAGATTAATAAAAGCCGTTGAGGCTGGACAGTGACTACACCAGGGGAATTGCCTATGGTGCTTCAAGCCTTGCATCTCACCGAGTTCCCTGTGGATCTAATGGGGCTATGATCTAGCAGCTTTGCTAATCCTCTGTGTCAAAGTTCTTCAACTGGTCCTGTAAAGGATGCTTTTCTAACAGAACAACTCCTGTCTTATTGGGACGTCCAAGACCCTTTACCTCTAAATATTGTTGCCCCTCAAGCAACGTAAGGACTCTCCACAAACTCACTAGCGCTAACAAGAACTAATTAGGAAAAGATCGGAGCAAAGGAGAGACTTGCTAGTTATAACATTTCACCCTTGAATTCGCCTAGCCCCAGGGTAGGCTGTGGAAGATGTGAAACTATATGCAGAGCACGGTTGATTTTAGCTTCAATACTTTTGCTTACAGAGTTTTTGTTGTTGTTGTTGTTGTTGTTTTTATGTATGTGTATGTGTCTCTGTGCATAAATGATTTCCCCTGGAAATGGAGTTACTGTGGTTGTTGTGAACCAACCAACATAGGTGGAGGGCACTGAACTCTAAGCCTCTCCAAGAGCAGTACACTCTCTTAACTACCACTGATGCCTATCTAGCCACAACCTCAATATTTTTAATATTGTCAGTATTTCCATTTTTGCTAAAAAAAATAGAAGCTAGAAATATAAATGTTGAAGGGTAAGCCTTAAATCTGCAAAACCATACAGAGACTAACCACTTTCCATAGCCTAGACCACTGATCCATACCATAGTCCTTCACAAACTAAATTTTTGTAGTAGCCTCTTTACTATTTTCATTATCACTATTTTCCATCAAGCATCTATATTGATGTTTTAAAATATAAATCAGATCTTACCTGTTCTCAGCCCAAACTCCTATAATGGTTTCCACTGTTATGCCCAGATCAAGGGGACCCTCAAAAGACCCCTCACGGAGGCCAAATCCCATGTGTAAAAGCAAAGAGCCTTTATTTTTCAAGGTCCGAGCTTGGTCTCCCTGTCTGTCTGATGCAAGCCTGGGTAGGGTGGGATTTTTATCATAGCAGAGGTTGGAGTGAGGGTATGTCCAGGGTTCAGGACCCTGATTGGCTGGCATTTGTCTAGGGGTATAGGGAATGTCTGGGCTTCTAAGCCTGTCATGGCAGCTGTGTGGTCAGCTGTTTTGGAACACACACACCCATCTTACCCACTTCAATGACAGCAAAACCCAAAGTAGTTCTAAGAGCCCACAAAAGGACCCAAGAACCACTCCCTTCCATTTGGATTTCAGGTTGTCTCAGCTCCCCAGACTTTCACAGATGACCAACAGGAACGCTCCTTCACTTTCACACTGTCAATATAATCATGTCATCTAAATAAATATTACCTCCTCCTGGCACACATTGTGCCTTTTCCTGTTTCAGTAATCTGCATAACACTTAGCAGTGAGTGTGCTGCTTGATTTGTCTGAATTCCCACGCCCAATCGACACCACGTCCTGGAAGATTTAAAAATATTTTGTCCTGGGCTAGAGAAGCTGCTCCAGCACTGACTGCTCTTGCAGAGGAAAAGGAATCCATTCCCAACGCCCACATGGTGGTTCACAACTGTTCTGAACCCCAGTTCCAGGGGATCCGAAACCCTCTCCTGGCCTCCTTGGGAACATGGTGCACTAACACTCATACATATACATTTAAATTATTTATACCTGTAATCCCCAGAGCACAGAACTGTGCCTGATGCTTGGTGTGTTCAGATTACTTTTTTTTTAAGCCTCGGGTACTTTTTTCTTCCTCAAACAGGTTCTTAACCTCCAATAGTGCCTAGTCTAGAGGGAGTTCCAGGACAGCCAGGGCTACACAAAGAAGCCGTCTCAAAAAAGAAAAACCAAAAATGATGATGATAATAATAATGACAATAATAATAAAGATAAGCAGGGAGACAGCCAGAAGCCTCACTGAGTAAAGTGATAGCTGCAAACCTGCTAACCTGAGTGGGCTGCTTAGGTGGACGGAGACCCAAACCCCATACATTGTTCTTATTTACACAGAGAGTAAATAAAGTTAAATGAAAATCACATTAACTCCATTAGTTTTCTTGATTTCAGAGGATAACCTTACAAGTTACTTGCTGGTCACGAGGAGCACCTTTTCTATTGTTTTTAAACAAGGCATCAGAACATTTAACCACAAATTGTCCGGTGTACAGTACTCTCAAATCTTAACACTCCTAGCTGAAACCAGATTCCTGAAGACACAAACAGACCACATCGAAAATGTCAAAAGTGTGCTTATGTCAATAGTGCCTCAAGTTGTTCATTCAGATATCCAACCGACCAACACAGAAACTCGGATGTTTGCATAAAGCTTGCACAGTAAAACTGCCCACGGCTTTATGTTGTATCTGATGCCCAATTTTGAAACTCCTTCCCTTAAGCGAACACCAGGCCACCATAGGTGATAGAAAAGCCGCCGAACATCGTGTGGGTTTCCAGGACACTCGAGGCAGCCTTTCAAGCCTGGTTTCAGCACTCAGCACAGCTCAAAGAACCGACCAACCACAGACCAGGCTGTGCGCTCAGCCACCGCCCTGCGCCTTTGTCCCCGGGTACGCCTTGGCAAAACTCTCAGGCTCTGTCCGAGCACCTCGCGCCATCTAAATACAGGGAACACGCCAGATATCGATTTATCGTTTTTTGCAAGATGTATGCACGCTTTCTGAATCATCGCAAAGCTAGCACTAAACACTAGGTTATCACATAAGCATGCCGATTTTGAGTACTCGTGAAACCGCTGAACACAACGATGAAACGCATAAAATGTCCGCCCTTTTACAGAGAAGGTGGGCGGCCCTGAAAAGGGCCTTTGGTTTTGAGAAATTACAACGTTGGGGCAGCTCAGCCGCCGAAGCCGTAGAGCGTGCGTCCCTGGCGCTTGAGCGCGTAGACCACGTCCATGGCCGTGACGGTCTTGCGCTTGGCGTGCTCCGTGTAGGTGACGGCGTCGCGGATCACGTTCTCCAGGAAGACCTTCAGCACCCCGCGGGTCTCCTCGTAGATGAGGCCGGAGATGCGCTTGACGCCGCCGCGCCGGGCCAGGCGGCGGATGGCGGGCTTGGTGATGCCCTGGATGTTGTCGCGCAGGACTTTGCGGTGGCGCTTGGCGCCGCCCTTGCCCAGGCCCTTCCCGCCTTTGCCGCGACCAGACATGGTTAAGCTGCTGTAGCTGAGACCTCAGTAGCAAAACAGACGCAGGCACTTCGCTTATATGCAGTGACTGCGGACCTAATTGAAGACTGAAGCCTCGAGCGCATTCGCCCCGCCCCTGGCATGGCCATGCCTGGTGACGTCACCAACGCTCGTGGTTCCCACTTCCTGAGCTGGGTCCTTTGTCCCCAAACAGGACTTATTACCCATTTTAACTAGTTCAGACTAATGAATGTCTTCAATAATGCACATTTGCACTTGGTACGTATTAGGGCGACTGCAGAGCTTTGGTCAGTCAGAGGATCAGACCTGCTGATGTGGGGTGTGTGTGAGTTCCGCTTCCCATGGTTTTATCTCCTGCTGTAAAGCACCAAATCCTGGAGAGAACACAGCACCATTTCCTCCACGACCTCCACTTCGGAACAAACCAGACCCCAAAGTCTTGTTTCCGGCAGGTAAATGCGTGGTTGGTCACTAAGACTGTTACCAACTGCCGTGCTGAGGACAGTGTCTGTATTGTCTTGTTTTCTCCATTGTCGAAAATTCGTGATTCTCATTTAAATATTTACCTGTCTTTCTCATCCACATCGAGTCACTAATTAGTATGCTAATATTTGCTACACTAGTGCAAATTTTGCTTTCTCTTTGATTCGGTAGCGACATTATTCCCAACAAGTAGCAGCCTTTTGGTGACTTCCCCTAGGCACTTACATAAAGTAGGCGTAGGATAGCAACTACAAAGTTAAGGGTTTTATTAGCCTAATCCTAACGCATAGCAGAGTGGCGCAGCGGAAGCGTGCTGGGCCCATAACCCAGAGGTCGATGGATCGAAACCATCCTCTGCTATCTGAATTTTTCTCTTCTTTCCCCTCAGTAATTCAGGTTCCTTTCGTAGTGGTGAAGCCAAATAGGTATCTGACTGGAAATAGGAGAAAAAACTGGAAATTTTTCATGGACGCTCAAGTGATAACAGTGTTTTCTTGATAAGTGGATTTATTCTGGTTACTTTTCTCTAAAACGCCTAAAATCGCTAAACGAAGGCGAATACAAGGGTAAGAATGGAAGAGCAGTTCAGTTGGTTTCATTACATAATTTATAAGGCTTTATTTGCCAAGGGTATGGTGATAGACTAGAAACCCATTGAACAGTCCCATTAGATATTCTTCGCAATTTCTGCAGTCTTATTCTTGACAGCAATGGGTAGTGTTCTGAGAAAAGTGTGGAGGTGGGGAGTGTTGAAGTCTGGCTGAGAAAACCACTTCTGCCAACTCGGATCCTGTGTCTTTAATCGCCACATTCCTGGTTCGTCTTTTGCGATGCTATACTGTTCTCTACGCTTATTTTCTAAGCTGTCTTATATTTCTCTCCCAGGAAAGATTCCTGTTTAAATTTTGTGTCAGATGCTGTTATAGAAATTAATAAAAAAAAATACATTAAGTAGCCTATAATCTAGATAAGTGTTTTGTTTTGAGTGACCTTGAACTGCCCCTCTTGCCTGTACTAACAGGGTTTACTGTGTCCTTTAAAAATAATTCTTTACTGGATCAGAAAACAGAAGTCCAAAGGCCTCTCTCCCGTTAAGCTTTGGGGAATGGGTTGGGTTTTTGTTTTTGTTTTTCTTCTCAGTGGGGGCTAAAGGTCAGAATCAACCCTTGAGAATAATTGACAGAAGCACCAAGCACCTGGTAGCCTTGTTTTCTTGCCTCAATCATAAAAAAATAATTTATTTTTATTTTTTATTTATTTATTTTAAAGGGGACTATTTGGGCCGGGCAGTGGTGGCACACTCCTTTAATCCCAGCAGTCGACTGCAGAGGCAGGTGGATCTCTGTGAGTTGAGGCCAGGCTGGTCTACAGCCCTAGTTCCAAGACAGCCAAGGCTACACAAAGTAACCTTGTCTCAAAAAAAAAAGGGGGGTGGGGGGGGACTTGGGCGGTGGTGCTCACACCTTTAATCCCAGCACACAGGAGGCAGAGGCAGGTGGACCACTGAGTTCACAGGCCAGTCCTGTTTACAGAGCAAGTTCCAGGACAGCCAGGGCAGCACAGAGAAATACTGTCTCAAAAAAAGTAAATTCATAATAATAAAGACACTACTTTTGGATCTGTGAGAACAAAACCAATTGTTGATTGCAGCCCCTAACCCAGTAGTTCAGTGACTTGGGGGAAGTCTTCACATAACTCAGCACGCACTCCCAGTTTAAAGACTACAGCAAAGATTATAATACAGGAAAAGGTTGTCACAAAGGTGAACGTCTGGAGAAGGCTTTCTTGTCCTCTCCTCCTCTTCTCTCCAGCTGAGAGCTACAGTAATGTGTGTCGGCCACTGCTATCTAGTAAGGTCCACTGGAACAAGAGTCAAAGTTATTACAGTGAGCTGGTTGCCTGGCGACCACATGTTCACCAGTCATCTCTACGTTAAATATGCCGCCAGCGTGGGTCATAGTGACTCTCTGCTTCAGGGATGTAGAATAAAATCACTACCCAGGAGCCACATGAACATTCCCAGATTTTACCTTTCAGAGTGTGGTCAAGGATCATCACCAAGGCAGTTATCCACAGAACTAAGCGAAAATTCACTAGAGCAGTTCTGCTCTGGTGGCTTTGCCCTGGAGTTATGGAGCCCTGGGGAAAGACTCAATCCAGTTATGATTAAAAGACTTATTGATTAGCCTCTAGCAGGGCGAACAATCTCTGAGCCAAAATTGAGGTTACCTTAAAGGAGGGGTATGGGGAAGAATTTTTAAAGGGGAAAGCCACAGGAAGACCTTCAATATCTATGCAAACAAGCAAAGACTTCTGTTTTGCCAAGTAGAGTATTTAAGGTGACTCAAAAAATATTCATGTATCTGTGTAAGCAAGTAACAAAACAAGCAGTTAGTCGTATAATTTAAAAAAAAAAAAACAAAAACAAAAAAAAGCTAGTCATGGCTGTACACTTTTGGATGGTGTGGGGGTTTGTCACTGAGTCAGGGTTACTGGGAACTTACCTTCCAGGGCCTGGAGTCACAGACAAATGGCGAGTGAGCACTAAGATGGGTGGCTAGCATAAAATGGAGTCTCTTCAGCCATCACACTGGTATTTATAGATCAGAAAAAGGGATGGATTTTGAGAAGAAACTTGAGTAAGTAAGTGCTTCCTAGACAGACAAGAAAAGCATTCTGGGCAAAGAAACAAACAGGACACAAGAGAGCAAAATGTTTCTAACTGTAATAATTCAGTGTGGGAGAGTTTGAAGGTGAGAGAGAGGGTTCTGGAAAGAGAAGTGGCCACACTCAGATCGTCTATCCAACCACTGGAAATGGGATGAAATATTAGAACACAGGACACCTGATACAGACTGGGTGGGAATGCTTCCATGTGTATGTTTGGGGCTGCCAATATTCAGCTATGTAAGACTGACCCTCTTAAATTGGTCATCTCTATCTTAACATTTCATATACAAGCTTTGCAAAACAGATCTTAAACACACACACACACACATACACACACACACAAATGTCACCATCCCAAATGTTCCTCCAACCCACTCAGTACAAATTTTGGGGGTGTTTGTTTGTTTGTTTTGCAGTTTTTTAAATTAAAATATAATTATATCATTTCCCCCATCCCTCTCCTCCCTCCAGCTCCTTCCATTACACCCTCTCAACCCCTTATGAAATTCATGGCCTCTTTCATTACTATTATTATTACATATATATGTATATATAAGCATGCACATAAATACAACCTGCTGAGTCCATTCAGTTAACACACACTTTGTTGTGACAGCAGAGAAAAAAGTCTTGAAGACCGAGAAGACTTCAGCCGTTCTCACTGCTTACACCACCATTTCCCATGGTAGCTAAGCCAGACTGGGCATGCCATTTGAACATCTGAGCAGCTTTTCAGGCAATCTTCAACTCCAGGAAGAAAGAGAACATCATTCTGTTGTGGGGTATTCACCAGAGTAGGCTGCTCCTATGTGAGTTTAAGCCAATAGAAAGTCTTATTTAGCCAGGCAGGGACTACACTGTGTTATCAGGATCCCAGTATAGCTCCAAGCCTTTCTCAGAATGGACTTTTAAACACAGAAGCCATGTCCTGGCTTGGCATACTTCAGTTAACAAGAACAGTTAGCCAGAAGCAGAACTACAGAAGCCAAAAGGTAAGGTTAGCACATTTAGAGACTTTCCCAGAACTGTGGACTTTGATGGATCAGGTCTTGGTTTTCATTGGGGCAGGTGGTGCTGTCTGTGTGCTGAGTTTTACAGACTGAGTGGCACTTCCACCGTGGAGTCAGTCAGGTCTGGGGTCCTGTTACAATTCCACAGTCAACTTTTGGAGAACTGAAGAATGTGTCTGTGTGATCTAAGCTCACCTGACACGTGACTGTGGGATTTCAGAACAAATGTATGTCTAAAGAATTCACATTTCTATTTCATTCACGCTATTTTCCAGATGTTATTCTATTGACAGGAAAGAAAGGCTGCAATAAAAGGCCCCGTTTCTGAACTCCAGTAACTGCTGTGCGGCGATCATGAAAGTATCATAAATTTTATGGATGTATCTTCTCTAAAAATGATTTTAATGGATTTTTTAATTCATGAATTAAATGTAAAAAAAAAAATGGCATCAGTCAAAATTCTTTTTATTCCTGTTTCTCTTCTTAGTGAAAGCTAGCATAAAAATAGTAATTAATAGCCTTGGACCTCTCAAGACACCCCAATAAAACTACTGTTTTCTTTTTGAAGTGAACAAGTATGTATCTTAAGAAGTGCTGTAACACCAGGTGATAAGAATCAGCAAAAGTACCGGAAGAAGGTGGGAGGGTCACACCCGCGCCGCCGCAGGTAGAACCGAGTCTGTAAATAATGAGTGGGGGGGGGGAGCATGAACACAGTTCTGAGTACACGCCGACTTTTCTCTCCGTGAACCAGCCATGTGTTGCAATACCGAATTTATTCAGACTCAACATTTCCTAAATCCGACTCTGTGACCCCAAATAACCCATGGAAATCCACGGAGTGGACCTTGGTTGCCTTTTATGATGTGCTACCGGAGCTCAGCCAAAGTGTCTTTTACTTCATAAAGCTTATGAGCAAAACCCCTCGCGGTGACCACGTGGCCTAATGGATAAGGCGTCTGACTTCGGATCAGAAGATTGAGGGTTCGAATCCCTTCGTGGTTAATTGGGCCTTTTTTTTTTTTTTTTCCCTTCCTTCTCTCACTTCTTCCACAAATTAAATTCTAACATCTGCTTTAAAAAAAAAAAAGAAAAAGCTGCCCCTCTCCCACCCACCGCATTTTCTGTGTTTTTCGAAATTTTTTTCCTCCTATCAAAGTAAAAAGGAAGATTGGTTTTTTGTTTATTTTTGTCTTGGAAGATAGTTTTATTTTTAAGGCCTTAAAGCAGTGGTTCTCCACCTTCGTAATGCTGTGACCCTTTAATAGAATTCCTCATGTTGTGTTGACCCCAACCATAAAATTATTTCGTTTCTATTTCATAGCTGTAGTTTTGCTATTGTTATGAACCGTAATGTAAATATCTGTGAAAGCGTCGTTCAGGCGCCCAAAGGAGCCATGACTCACAGGTTGAGAACAGGTGCGGGGAACGGAGACAGAAGGACGAGAATCAAAACTGAAGAAGCTGTCAGGTATCTCGGGCTGCCAGGTTCTCCCAGATCTAGACTGCGGACCTCTGGGTCTCAATTTTGCGGGGTTAGATTATCCCAAATGATCCCCGCCGCTGCTTTTGGTTGTCTCAAAGACAGGGTTTCAAGTAGCACAGCCTGGCCTCCTCTCTCCCAGGCATTCGGGCCTGCCGCAGCATGCCTGGCAGAAATGGGAATTCTGATCCAAGAATATAAAATCGTGCCTGAATTGCGTGAGTCCAGCTCCCGCCTTTTGAAGAGTTCTTAGGATGAGGAGACAGGGATAAGAAAATATCAGATAGAAAGAGACCTAGCCCACAAGAAGAAAAAACACAGGATAGCTCAGGGAGGGCCTGGATCAATACCCAGTGGCCTCAAAGGTTTATTCAAACGGCTTTTTATAACATCCCAAGGGGAGGGGCAAAGGACTTCCCTCTTGCAAGATCGAAGCACACCGCACAGCCAAGTGTAGACCCTTCCAAACACCTGCTAACCACGCCCCTGACCAAATCATCTCCTTATGCACCCCTGCTGGGTAAAGCAAGCTCAGATTCTCTCCGACCTTGAAACTAGGAAACCTCCCACACTGAATCAAAGTATTTCCCACTTCCTTTCCTTTCTAATGTATAGATAGCAAAAGATACAGAAAGAAAAAGCCTGTCCCACCCAGGAAGGCTGAAAAAGTAGAGCGATCTTGGACACCCAGAGACTTCAGTGGTCACCAGACACTAGAGATTTGTCACTAATTGAGAAAATGTCACATTTACACCCTTTGATAAACACGTGAGACATGCTGCTTTAAAATGGGCGTTTAGAAAAAATATGCCTTGGAGCTCTTGGGAGGTGAACGGAAAGTGAATGGAACCCGGGTAGGGAAGAGGATAAAGAAGGGGGGGAGGGAGAGAGGGAGGGAGGATGGCAAGGCAGACATGCCAGAATCGACTGATAGTGCCAACGTAAACTAGGAACACTAGCAAATAGCTAAATGTCCTAAACACGGACCCGTCCCGTACCTCCCACACCCACTCTGTATAATGACCACTTCTTTCCCACCAAAACCACAATCCTACTTAATCGTTTTTAGCTAGATAAAAATAATTAGTTTCTAAGTCGATTGATTCACCATGACGTTTTGCCTTCTTCCTTGTAATAAACCAATAAATTCCAATTTGCCTAACTGGGGATATGTTTCTGTTGGTCCTTGGAAAGAGGAATTGCTAAGAGGAAAACTGAGGTCAAGTCAAATAGGCAGTAAAAGGTCAGCAAACGGAAACTCGGTGGTACTTGCTTAGGGTAAACAGACACTGGGTTCCACCTGCGGCACCATAGGCTCCTCCAACCACGTGCCTTGTTCTTTACCCAAGAGAGTTGGGAACTGCTGCTCCGCGAAACCTGCACATGAATATCTAGAAGTTCATCGTAACTTCCAACACGTAGATCTGCTGCCAGGCTTTTGTGGGCCCTGGACATCCTTCTCACAGTTCCCACAGCCAAGCAATACTTGAGCGCAGCCACCTGAGGGCACTAGAGAGCCACCAAATCCTTGGCCACAGCCAGCAGTTTTGACCTTTTTTCCTTTCCAGCTCAGGGAATCGACCCCAGATTCCGGGCCTGGCGTATGCTAAGCAAGTGCTCTTAATGTTGAAACAAATGATGAAGGCAGTCGGCTGCCTTTCAGGAAACACTTTCCTGTGATCCACTACTACACCAGACCAAGAGCCGGTGGGTTAAACATCTGAACACGGTCTTCACAAGACTCCACCGTATCCGTTTTTTCCAACTTACCATCGTTTAACATTGCTGCTTTTTCATTTATTTGGGGGACATTCTGAACTAAAGGACAGTGTTCAATGTTCTTTAAAGATAAGTGGGAAAACTTAAAATATTTACTGACTCGCTTTATCGGCCTTTTCATTACAGTTTTTCTATAGAGTTTGTATATTGTTATACAACACACACTTTGTACATCTCCGTACTATAAATTTTAGTGGTCTGATAGTTTTCTATTTGGGGATAGCATTGTGTGTGTGACCAATCTCTTATTCATTATGTTACTAATAGTTACGGTTCTAGGCAGTGCTGCAGTACATATTCATACAGCCAGTTAATATTTGCACATTGCAATGACTTGCACATTTTAGAGATTGACCTAACTGGATCCATTACAGGGAGAAGAAACAATAGACATGCAGAAAAGCTGGGATGGGGTTGGTCATGCACTCTGATGAAGATACACCAACAGCAGGAACCAGGAAGTTTGGTGGGTTTGTATAGAGCTGAACAAGGAATCAGGTTTATCTTACTTTGTTAAGAATTCTCTATAGGGAGCGATCTTAGGCTGTAGACATCCAGGAGGAGGGAGGTGTGGTTGATAGTTTCTACAAGGTGATGTGGTTTTAGCTCAAGGGCAATCCTTTGTTAACACCAGTATGTGGACCAGGAGAAGGCTTTTCCATACCTGGGAGCCTCACTCAGAGAATGCTTTGCCATCCCCATGGATCTGAAGCATCGGAGTCTTTGACATGGCCTTATACACTTGTCAATGATACACGTTCACTCAGGACTTCATCTCATCCACACCACTTGCCCTGCGTCCTTTATAGACGAATCATAGAAGCTGGTCCCTGAGAGTGCTTCCTCCATGTGTCCTGGTGTCATTCTTGATAGGTTTTTTTTTTTTGGGGGGGGGGGTCTTGTTTTGTTTTGTTTGGGTTTTGGTTTTTGAGACAAGATTTCTCTGTGTAGCCCTGACTGTCCTGGAACTCACTCTGTAGACCAGGCTGGCCTCAAACTCACAGAGATCCACCTGCCTCTGCCTCCCAAGTTTTGAGATTCAAGGTGTGCTCCACCACCGCCCGACTGATAGTACATTTTTAATCTGAAATTTGCTTTTGAATAAAATCTCCTTTACTCTAAAGAGTGAAACCTAAATAAAATAAAGTGAAATAAGCAATGTAATGTCTAGATTCAAAAGGATATATAATGTCAAGGCTGATTGGGGACTCAAGGTGATCCTCCTGCCTTAGCATCCCCAATGCTGGGATTATGAGTGTTAGCTACCAAGTCAGGCCCTAAACTTCCGATGAAAACTAACAATGGTCTTCTGGAAGCTATTTATAATGTATATTCCCTTCAAGAGTAAAATTCACTTTGGGGCAGGTAAATGCAAAACTATTATACTCATTTTTATTTTTAGAAATGATTTAGGATCTGAGCATTTGTCTCAGTGGTAAAGCACTTACCCATCATTGAATGAAGCTCTGAGCTTTATACTCAACAATACCAAAAGAAAACAATAGAGAAACAAATTATTCCGACATGACTTATTGTGTATGTTGTACGCTATTTGCTGATACCAGCAGTGTCCACTAGTAATAGAAGACACACTTCTGGTGTGTCTCGGTGATAGATCTTCAGTGCCTGAACTAAGCCTAGTACCGAGTGTCAGATATTCAGTCCTCCATTGAAAGGCGAATGGGTACTGCTGTTGCTGAAGCTATATTTGGTTCTCACTTTAAGAATCCAAACGCAAACAAAGAGAGTTGTAGCAAGCAATGGCCATTGAAAATGAAAGCAGGCACAGTCAGTCACAAAGGCACAAGTGGACCATCATGGGGGGGGGGGGGGCAAAAGGGCCTGAGCTCTTAGGGTTTTACCTGCCTTGTCCACTCTATTCTCTAAGGCACCCCTTCTTGAATAGGTTGAAATGCCTTCCACAGGTTTACTCAGATTTGGTTTGTTCTCTCTCCTTCTCCTTCTCCCTCTCCCTCTCTCTCCCTCTCTCTCTCCTCCCTCTCTCTCTCCCCCTCTCTCTCTCTCTCTCTCCTTCTCCCTCTCTCTCTCCCTCTCTCTCTCTCCCTCTCTCTCTCTCTCCCCCTCTCTCTCTCTCCTTCTCTCTCTCTCCCTCTCTCTCTTCTTCTCCCTCTCTCCTTCTCCCTCTCTCTCTCCCTCTCTCCTCTCCTTCTTTATGTAGCCTGGAATCCATATTTAGCCAAGGATGCTCTTGAACATCCAATCCTCCTTCTTCCACCCACTGGGATTAAAGACAGGCACTACTGTGCCTGGCTTTTCTCTTTGATTTTTTTTTTTTAAATCACGATGGAAGGCTCAGAAAGGCAAAACAGTACCCACATCTAGCACCCTACTTTTGAACAGTGCCACACACTTAGGTACATTAAAACCATCATTCGGCTATTACCAAAAGAGTGATGACACTGGATTATTCCAACTAGAGAAAGTTTAAATCCCTTCAGTACCTCCATTAACACTAGAATGTACACACATGCGCCCGCGCACGTGCAATGTCTATAAGCATTTATTTTACAAACATCTGTTGCATGTTTGATATGTGTAAAGTTTAAAAGAGAAAAAAGTCAAGTTCCATTGTGCCTCCTTTTCCTGTAAAGTGCAGGTAGAGGCCAGGGTGTGACTGCTCAGGTGTCCCTGACATCGAACATCTCTGGGATAATGTACAGCACCCACTTTCTGAAGAATCCAGACTGCCTCCAATCAGAACAGTCACCGCCTGTGCATTCATTTACAAAATCAATCTGGACAGAAACACCTCTCCCTCAATGTCCTTATCTGTAAAAGAGACAAAGGACAAAGAGAAGAAATTTTTCAGAGACCGTCTTTATTAGCGGCCCCATCAATTTTGTGTTTCTGTTATGGGTGGACAATCTTTTGCTGCGAAAGCAGGTAAGTGGTGGTTTTTCTGGGACGCTGTGCTAAAATTAAGATGTAAGTGTAAGCAGATGGAAGGGAGGAGAAAGACTGCGATGCCTGAGACGATCTTTCTGTCGGAGGAAAGTCAAGGCGAAGGGCTACCATTGATCACAATCTCACGAGGTTTTTATTGTTTTTGTTTGTTTTTTGTTTGTTTGTTTGTTGTTTGCCAAAGGAGAGCAAAAACTACCAGTATAAGGAACGTCATGCCCAGAAACAGGAAGGAAAACCGCTTCTAAAAGGCAAAGTCAGTCAGGAAACAGTGGAAAGGCAGGGCAGGGAAACATGCCTGAAGTCTCAAAAATGCAAATTTGAGCAAAAAAAAAGCATACGTGAAGACAAAGGAAGAAGAGAGAGAGTGCGCAGGGACCAGGCGGTTCAGGATCGGTTTGGAAGGGAAACTCGCAGATTTAAAATCTGACATGTGTTCTTCACCACGGTGGTGCTAAAACCTCAAGCCCACACAACAGCGGGAGAGGTGAACGACGAGGATGGGATTCGAACCCACGCGTGCAGAGCACAATGGATTAGCAGTCCATCGCCTTAACCACTCGGCCACCTCGTCATCCCTGTTGGGGTGTTTTGATAGATAGTATGTTGTGTCTCCTATGACTTGATTTTTGTGGGGAAGGGAGTTGGCATTTTTTGGGGTTTGGATTTTTTTTGGGGGGATATCCATTAGTTTTATTTGGCTTTTTAGTTAGACTGTTTCTTGCAATCCCTGTCACTTCATCACATATATGTCATTAATTAAACCAAAGCCTTTGCTGTCTGTAAATGGCTCTCTTAGTTTGATTTAAAAAAATAAAATAAAATAAAAACAAAAATGAACTGCTGGGAAGAAGTAGATCTAAGTAAAACCACAGCAGGAGAAATGAATAAGGAAGACTATTTAATGATGACTCTCGTTTCAAAGCTCAAATTGGAATTTTTCATTTCTATGCGGTCACGTATATCAATGTTATCATCATTTGGATTATGATGCACCCCTCCTTGCTCCCAAGTAGGTATCTAATATAAATAAATGCCTATCATATGACATAATGCTTGACACCGAGGAGCCCAGGTAGGATATGAGTGAGGAACTGGGGTACTCAGCTAAGTCATGATTGGTTCTTAGCGTCAGACGTCAGACGTCAGACTGAGACACAGAATTGCAAGGCTATCTGAGGAGACTTTGTTTTGTTCATTTTATAGAGGGAAATGTGACAAAACTGGTCATTTGGTATTGCCATTTGATACATTTCTTATTGTTATTTATTTCTACACTAAACCAAACCAAGCAAAGATCATCAGGGGCACATTTGCAGTTGGATGAATTGGATTTGTTGCTCTGTGGGTAGAAAGAACACGTATCATGAGAAACCTTGGAAGACTCAGCAGCATGCTGGAGTAAAGGGCTTTGTAGCATTTGTGTGTGGAATTCGTGACTGCAGGAAAGTGCAAGCAAGGTGCCTCATTCTGCATTGAGACTACCAGGTAAAGTGTTCAGATAGCTAATCATTACAATTTTGTAACTGATACACTAAGAAATTGTTTCGTTTTTTAAAATGATGTTTGTTTAACCAATACATTTGCTGTAGAAGGTGAAGAGTGGAAAGGAAAGACTGTAAAACCTGTGATGATCTCTCTTTCCTAGTTGTCAGGAGATATTCGGTGACTGATCATGCACGCTTAGTCGGGATATGAAAAGTTTTGCTGTTGTTTGGTCAAATTTCTACCTCATTTCATCGAAGCAGAAACCTCAGTGCAGAGCCGCTGTGAAGTCACAGAGGTCAGAAGACAGACCTTAGGGCCCAACTGCGAGTGTCAGGCTGGCTCCTGAGATCCAGGACCAGTAAACAGTCACACCTGTCTCTGGATACCAGAGAATACGTGTCTCTTTTTTCATCTATACCTAAACTCATTATTATTTTTTTTTTAAGTGTGGGTTTTAACATCACCTAGTGCAACACAAATAGAGATGCGGCTAGTGCTTCCTTTACCAGAAGAAAGAGCAAGGAACTAGGATTTGTTCCTGAGTAGAGGAAGTGTACATCTGAGGGTGTATCTTCCTATGCATACCAGGTATACTCCTGATTTGGGCGAAAATGAAAAGCAAGGACACCAAAACAGACAGAGCCACTGAGGCTTCAAGTCCAGGTGCTAGAGACATTATATCCTGAGTCCCTTGAGTTGGATAATTACTGAAAGACTGGCATGCACCTTTAATAGACAGTTAATCTTCTAAATAATGCCAGGCCATGAGTATCGGGGCCTGGATGGTGTCGCAAACAAGAGAAGCCCTAAGATGCACACAACTGTACCACTGTGAAGCCCAAACCTTTCCAAGACAGAGGTCGTGCTAAATGCCAGTTTTACTTTAAATAGCCTCGAAGAAAAGGAGAAACTGAAATTTAAAAAATGGAAGTACTTGCACATAGCTGTGTACATCCTGAAGGTGAATTAATGGATGATTCAGGAGACTGGGGATGTGGGGCAGAGGAAGGAAAACTATGACATGGACAGGACACATTTCAGAGTCTGTCAAGCATAACAGCCACTATACCATATAATTCATGAGAAGCTTGTTGCTGCCATTTCTTTTTGCATTCGAAAATATATTTTGTAGAGGTTCCAAAGAAAAGATCCAAAGGAGAATATATAAGACACTTGAACAAATGGCTCGCTAACAACATCATACACTTTGCATAGGCCAGAAATGAGTGTAAGGAAGAGTGATTCACCCACTGGAAGAAGTAGAAGATTCACACACTAGTGGAAGAAACTCAAAACACAAAGGTCCCACCGAGATTTGAACTCGGATCGCTGGATTCAAAGTCCAGAGTGCTAACCATTACACCATGGGGCCACATGCAAGATGTCTCTTCCTTAATAAACTACCTAAAGTATGAGTAAATACATTTGAGTTTCAATTAAGAAGTAAATTGTATTTTTCATTCATAATAAGTTTACCTCAGACAGAAAATGCACTGAATGACTCAGGTGCTCTGTTCTGTAAGAACCAAGTTCACGCACAAAATCTACAGAAGTTCAAACAATATTGAGTTACTTATTTACATAGGAATTCAGTCCGCTCCAAGATAAACAAGACCTAAACTTCGCGTTTGCACAAAGTTTGCCAGATTAGGGTAACTCTACTTTCCAACAAAAGAGGAGACAATGGAGACACGTGGATCCTTGGTTTAGAAGAAAAGAATCTTATTTTGCAGTCTGGGCAAAAGATGACCTGAGAAAACTGTTCACTAACACTAACTTCTGGAGGGGGCGCGGTTCTGAATTTGCTCTGAAGGTTGGCAGTAAATTGTGAAGGAGGAGCAACAAAAATCACGTGAGGTCCCACCGAGATTTGAACTCGGATCGCTGGATTCAAAGTCCAGAGTGCTAACCATTACACCATGGGGCCCACACAGAGCAAAGCCGTTGGCAAAGCTTAGACCGAGAATGTGGAGACTGATTTCCTGTATCTTCTTGATCTGGATTTACTGCGTGATTTTCTGCACCGCTGGAGAAAAATTTGGGTATAGAGGCTCCTTGCAAAATGAGAATTGTGTGTTTGCCAGACCTGACATTTGCTGGACTAAAATTTACAGGAAAAAGTGCCAACACTTATAAATCTCTTGGCAAAAACAGGCGTATGGGAAATGCAAAAGAAAAGGAGCTAAATATGAGAAGAATTTACTTGTAATTTGAGAGAGAGAACATGAATTGCTTTACCTGTTTAAATATTTTTACTTCTTTGTCCTTATCCGCATTTCACAATGGATCGATTGCTTATGTGATACTAATAATATATTTTATTATGTTTATTTTTCTCTACGACAGCAATATCTGTATGCGCTAGGAAGCCTGAGCGTTTTAAACAGCAATAATTTTTGTTTTCTTTTGTTTTTTTAAATAAAATTTAGGCAAAAACAGTTTTCAAAATTGCCTGGTATTTTGACTCAGAAATTTGTCCTCTGAAACAATCTAGAGGCAGGTCAAACTGGAAATATGTTTGAAATACTGATTTCAAAACATTAAATACACCCTAGAGTGGAATCGCATTGTGCTGCATGTGCCCAAGGTCTTGGACGATCAAAGGGAAGTAGGAGAGTACAGGCGTCCAATTGGTTTCAGTATCAAACCAGTAGTAGCTTGCGTCTTGTTAAATTCAAAAGAAGAAAATGGAATTGGAATAATACGCTGTCCCAAACCAAAGAAAGCTGCGTCAGTTTCAGTGTTGATACACTTGGTAGGGACAGATTTTTATTACCTGCCAAGAAAATTCTACTACGTAGTCGGCAGGATTCGAACCTGCGCGGGGATACCCCAATGGATTTCAAGTCCATCGCCTTAACCACTCGGCCACGACTACAAGAGTGAACACAGTCTTAGGATATATTCCCATGAGAAGTGATTCTCTTGTATTCTTTTGGAATCACGTTTCTGCCATGTATTAACAGAGCTAGACGATTTCTCATCATGCTAAAATAGACTGAGATTGAAGATTGGCAGACAGGAATGGTAGCGTTCTGATGTGGGGCGTCCTCAGGACCTCGCAGAGGCTCAGGACAAAGTGACAACGAATCTAGGAAGCTGAATGGCATACTCTACCAGAACCTGAATACGGGGAGACGTTATTCACAACACCTACCTTTGTGATTCTTTGACCTCAAGTTCGGTACTCAAAAATCTATCCTAAGAATTTGTGATTCACACTGTTAATAATAGCTTTTCCCTAAAACTTGGCATCTTTTCAAAAGTCTAGCAGAGGATGGTTTCGATCCATCGACCTCTGGGTTATGGGCCCAGCACGCTTCCGCTGCGCCACTCTGCTCACGCTGAAAATGTTCTAACTGTTAGTCTTTATTCAACACAAAAAGCGTTTGGTCCGTTACTATTTTCTAGGTAGTTTTCTTTTTCTAATCATTTGGTAACTACCGAGCAGGATAGGAAACGTTACGTTCCTTAATATCGCCAAACGACTGCGCTACCCAAAGCCAAATTCACCGGTTTAGGATTCTTCCCGCTGAAAATCAGTCAGAAAATCAGAAGCTGGAGCTCGGGAGCTCGTTAGCAATTGTTTCCTGTTAGAAAACCAAAGGCACAATAATGTCAAAATTTTAAATAGCAAGCTTTCAAAAACTCGATATACTCCTCAAGTTCAGAACCCACAATGATTTTTTTTTTTTTTTCGTGACTTCATAATAGAAGAGGAATTTTCAAAAAGTCAGTCGTGCATTGGCCGGGAATCGAACCCGGGCCTCCCGCGTGGCAGGCGAGAATTCTACCACTGAACCACCAATGCTCCCTTGCTACTCCTATTCATTCTTTCTCCTTATGTATTTATTGTTGTGCTGTTTCCTCCCTTTTGATCAGATTGACTTTTAAAAAATTATTTAAAAATAGAGATTATCTCAACTCAAAAATGTTAGAGTTTTTTTTATTACATGAAAGAAACACTCTGAAAACCTGTATAAAATGAAATGAAAGTAGGCAGTCTGGTCCATCTGGTCTTCTTCAGAACAGAGTTGCAGAGCCTTTCAAGGGTGGAAGGGCATTTTTGGTAGCTGTAATTGACTGCTTTGGGAGGCAGAAACGAAAAAAGAAAAAGCAAGAAGGCGAAACCGCAAACTAAAGGTTCTTACTGGTTTTCTGAAAAGGAAGAATTGGAGCTGTAACCAAGTTTCTCTAAGTCCTACAAGTAGGATAAGAGCTGGAGAGTATGAGAAACCTCTCAAATTTTGATTAAATTACCTTCATTTGTTCTTAATTACTTATCTCTAACAATTGGAATAAAGAGCTGGCTTCAAGGGGAGTTTAAATGGTGCTCATTAAAAACAACTTAAAATAAAACATTTTAAAAGAAAAAACATTTAATTACACCTGCGATCCCAGCACCGAGGAGGAAGAGGCAGACAAATCTCTTTGAATTCCATCCCATACCCGGTCCCCCAGACCCCTGAGCCCTCGACTCTACCCCACGGGGGGTTAACATAGCAGTTCAGACTGGCCAGAGCTACATAATGAGAATCTGTCTAGGAAAAAAAAAGAAGAGTTGGGGGAGGGAGAGACGGAGGGAGGGTCAGTTAGTTTATGTGAGTCGGTTATTGAGCAGGAACTTACCTGGAGGAAGGATCTCTCAGACGATGAAGGATGTTGAGTAGCTGTGGTCATCGGAAGGCATCCGTGGACTGAAAATTTTCTCTTCAAAATCATTCATTTGACTCTTGGATAGAAGCCTGTTACTGGACATGTTGGACAAAATATTTTATAACCACCCCAAAGTCTGCGTGCAAAGCAGTCATTCAAAGTCTTCACCGAGACTCTGATGGGTATTTCAGGGGAGTCCTGGAATAAACAAACACTTATTTGCAACAGCCTGGTTCCTGAGCAAATATCTGGAGAATGGAATGCTAGGTTGATGGAAGTGTGGGAAATAAACTCATGCTAATAAGGAGAGTAAACCACTGGGATAGTTTCTGTTTGTTTGTTTTCCCCCACCGATATATTTTCAATCCTCACATTCAATACCAGCTCCCACAAAAATGTAGAAAAAATTACTTTAAAAAATTAAATGTATGGGAAAACCAGTAGCTAGATAATCTTATAGCTGTCTTACAATGAAATTAAAATACTTGTAACTGGATGTGTTGGGGCAATCCTGTAATGGAATCACCTGGAAGGTGAAGGCAGCAGATCAGGAGTTCAAGGTCATTCATCGCCCCCAGTTCAAAACCGGCCTAAACTATATATACAGACCCTGCTTCAAGCCCCTGTGATTGAAAATGACTGGCAGGATCCGTAACAACTGAAAAGGCGGGCTTCTAGGAATGTCTGCAAGGGAGCCTCTGGATTAGGAAGACCTGCCCTAACTGAGGACGGAACCATTCCTTGGGTTGGGGTTCGGGACCGAATAAGAAGGAGAAAGCACGCTAAAGCAGAATCCATCCCTTTCTGCTCCCTTATCAGCTGCTTCCCTGCCATTGTGTCTTCTTCACCGCGATGGAATTTATCGCTGTAATCTCTGAACTACAGTAAATCCTTCCTCCGTGAAGCCGCTTTGATCTGGTGTTCTATCACAGCAATAAAAAAAAGTACACCTTGACTCTAAAAGACACTCCTTTGCCTATTGGAAACCAAAGCCATTTTTGGGGTCTGAATTTTGTTTGTTAGTTTGGGGTTGTTGTTGTTTGGTTAATTTGGTTTTTTGAGTCTTTGGATTGATATACTATAGAAATACATTAGGTAGAACCTACCATTTCCTTCCCAAATATTGGAGTCATTAACAATGGTTAGCATATCACTGTCGGACGTGCTCACTATAAGTCACACTCAAGTCAGAACAGGCAATGAGACACAAAAAATGATGAACTAAAAAAAAAAAAAAAAAAAAAAAAAAAAAAAACGAGTCTAAACAAAGCAGAAGCACACACCCAACAAATTTTAAACTGGTGAGTCACATGTGAGGTAAAATTAAAATGACATTTACAGAAGCGGTCACCTTCCAAACTTACGTCTCAAGCCTGGGACAATGGCTAAGATGCCTACTTAACATAGCAAAGCTGACGCTGGCCTGGCTGCTCAGGGTCATGTCCACGCTGGACTCTCCCAGATGTCTCTGCCTCTATGCTCTCCCTTTTATCCACAATAAAGTTTCTCCTCCACCACACCTAGGAGCAGTCACTCCTTTCCTTTTCTTCCTTTCTTCCTTTCTTCCTTTCTTTCTTTCTTCCTTCCTTTCTTCCTTCCTTTCTTTCTTTCTTTCTTTCTTTCTTTCTTTCTTTCTTTCTTTCTTTCTTTCTTCACAAACATGAGCTCCTTTTCTAGGGTTTAGACCTCAACTGCATCAGCAGAGCAAAGTCAGTGACATTGTTACAGGAAGTAACTAGTCTGTAGAGACAGATTTTGTGTGTGTGTGTGTGTGTGTGTGTGTGTGTGTTCAAAATCAAAATCAGTTTTATGGTGTTAAGAAATCAAAATGTCACCGGGGAATGGTGGCACACGCCTTTAATCCCAGAAGAAGGCAGATTTTTGAGTTTCAGGCCAACCTGGTCTACAGAGTACTCCAGGACAGCCAGGGCTTCACAGAGAAATCCTGTCTCAATAATTAATTAAGTAAGTAATCAATTAATTAAAGCCATTTCTTAGTTTGCAAGGGAATATATATAACTAGAATTCTGGCTATGGTAGTCAATGCCTGGAACAGAGGTCCAAGTTCATCCTTCACTATATAGAAAGCTTAGGTCAGCTTGGGCTTCATGATATCATGTCTCAGCTTCGCCTCCCCACCTCCAAATCTGGAATCTTCACAGCATGGGTCATGTCACCTTGACCCTCTGGCCATGAGGCTCTCCGGAATGAGATAGTGATGAGAACCAGTTCAAGCAGCACACACCCACAAGAATTTCCTCGCTGACCACAGTTCCGTCAGGCTTCCTGGATTCTCTTGGTATGAAGGCCCCAACTTTGCCATACCCAGCCCAGTTTTAGTAAGAATCCTTCCAAGCCATGCCAGTGAGTGAGGACGCTCCCATCCCCCTGTCTCAGTACTTTTCCATCTTTGCCCTGCCTTCACCCAGCCGCTTGTCTGTAAACCTGTAAAGCTGTCTGTAAAGCTGCTCTCGCTGTGTGGAGTTGAGGACAGCTGTACACGGCCGTCCCTTTCTCTATACAGTCACTCGGGTAGAATCTGTCCTGCCCGGTTTTTAAAGGGTAACCGTTTATTCATGTTAAGGGCACACAAACCGTCAGAAGTGTCAGGTTCTCTGGAATTGGAGTTACAGGCAGTTGTGAACTGACTGATGAGGGTGTTGGAAAACTGAACTGCAGTCCTCTGAAGCTGGTTCTGAACAACAGTCACCCTTAACCGCTGAGCCATCTCTCTGGACCCCTGTCCTGCCATTTCAACAACTGTTCAGAATAATTGCACCTTAACAACATCAGAGGAAAAGCACATAATGGTGGAGGGAAACTTCATCCACGTTACAATAAAGCCTAATGAGTTGCCCATGTTCTTTGTAATGTAATTGTTAATTCTCAGGTGCTGTTCTGCACTATGCTGCAAAATACAACAGCAGCAACTGAATTCTCGCTGCTACTTTCTTGAGTTAGAGAAAGTTGTGTTTTCTGTAGTACCATTCCCTCCATACAAACCTTTATCTAGACTGTTATCAGTGGGCAGTTCTTTCAGCCTTCCTGCCCACCCCCTTGCTCTTGAATCAAATAGCTCCCATTTTTCACACCAAGCCACATGCATTCTCTGTACTGGGGCCTGAGCCCAGCACTCAGACACTCACGTTGTCAGTCAGAGGCAGCCATCGTTCTTGCAGCGTTAATGGGGACCATAGTTTACTCTGATCACCAGTTAGTACTGGCTCTTCTCAACACTGAACAGCGGAAACCCTGGGCATGGTTCATTTTTCTAAGAAACTAGCACAGAATATCTGCTCAGCAGTTTTTTACATAAGTTATGTTTTCCACTTTTCAAGAAAAGACTTTATCATACATATCTGAAAAATATAGATGGCAGTTCACATAAAAAAGCAATCTTTAAAATTCCTGCTACATGCATGTCTTTAATACCAGCACTTGAGAAGGAGAGGTAGGTGGATCTCTGTGAGTTCGAGGACAGCCTGGTCTACAGAGTGAGTTCCAGGACAGCCAAGGCTACACAGAGAAACCCTGTCTCGAAAAACAAAACAAACAAACAAAAAATGCAAGTTCACTTTATATTTGTAAGAAAGCTATAATTGTGGATGGAGTGGTACAGGCTTTTAATCTCAGTACTAGGGGGTGGAGGCAAGTGCATCCCTGTAAGTTCAAGGCTAGCTTGTTCTATATAACAAGTTCCAGGCCAGCCAGGGCTACAGAGTGAGACCCTGTCTCAGGACCCATACAGTGGAAAGAAAGAACCAATTCTGGTAAGTTGTCCTCTGACCTTCACACACATGTGCACACAGTAACTGTAATGCAAAATTATTAAATAAAAAAGAATTTTAACAGGTGTGTGAATGGATAAAGCTGCTCCCAGAAGCCACTGGGTGATGAGTGAAAACGCAAACAGGGATAGGCTACTTCTTTTTGAGTTGTTGGGCGGGGAGGCCCCCCTCAGGCCCTAGAAACAATACTCGTCATTGTGATTGCTCTTGGTTGCCCACCAGAACTGGAAGGTAAGCCCCTGTCGCTGAAGACATCACACACCCTGGTTACATAGGATCTAATGGCTGTGAGGAAGGGAGTTCAGAAGCCACTGTTCTAAAATGCCTATGCTTCTCTAAGTAACCCCTTAGTCATGTTCCTATAAGCATCCTCGATGAAAGTGGAACACACAGAGACACGGGTAGGCAGGCAGGCAGGCAGACAGACAGATAGACAGGCACGCATGCGTGTACACACACACACACAAAGTAGAAGGGGTCTGATTGGGAAGAGAGAAGAGGGGGAACAGAAGTGGGGGGAGGCAAGAGAAGGCAATAAGGGATGAATACGATGAAAATACATTCTGTATATGTAAAAATGTCACAGTGAAACCCATTATGTATAATTGAGGATGTGCTTGTAAAAACGCTTCATGAAAACCAAGCGAGCTCCTGCTGTCGGCCACACTTGGTGCTGTACCCTCTGTCCATCACCACTAGGGCTTTCTTCTCGCTGCTTCCTGAACTACAGGTCTGTATGCTACCACTAAACTCTACTTCTAATATCTTTCCCAAATTGTTCAGTATTTCGTGGTATCTATCTTCCCTCTCCTTCCATAGTTCCTTCAACATTATTAAGAACCTTCCGTACACCATATGCTCTGCTGAGGTTACAATATCATACGCACTGACTTTTCCAGTACTTGTCAGTGGAGACCATCCAGGAAGTGAGGGCCCCACTCGGAGAAAAAGAAAGGCTGCCTTGGGAGCACTGAAACAGGAGCATCTAATTCAAGCTGTGAAGGGCAGAGAATACCTTTTCAGAACACCTTGTCGGAAACAGCAAGCACCAAAGTCCTGTGGCGAGAAAGAGCAAAATGCATTTCGGGACCTAAAAGGCCAGTGTGACAGGGGCTAACAGGTACTTGTGGGTTCCAGGATGAGATTTACATTTAAAATCAACATAATTAGATGTCAATTGCATATCTGTAATCCCAACACTCTGGAACCTGAGGAAGGAGGATAAGAGGTTTAAGAACAGCCTCGGCTACATAGTGAGACTATAGAAGAGCATTCTTTACAAACCCTCTATTGAGAGTAGCAAAAGTTGGAACTCACTTTTCCCAAGGGGAAAGCCACAGCAGAAATCGCACTGAGAACACTGTGCTTTTTTGTTTGTTTGCACAGCCCTCAAGCTACACTCTCTACAAGAGGTTAATTGAATACACACAGTAGAGTTTATTTGATAGAATCTTTTCAGTCACCCGCCCTAACTAAAACACTTGACCCCGACGTGATTTGAACACGCAACCTTCTGATCTGGAGTCAGACGCGCTACCGTTGCGCCACGAGGTCATGACTTCATATTGTTTTTCAGGCTAATTTAAGGATCCCGATTGACCTCTTCACCTGGTTAAAATATTTCTTTACTGTTATTTTGAAGTTTGATCCATTGTGTCCTCACAGTGCACACCTTCATTAAGGCCTTGCGTGACAGAGTAAGGAATTCCCTGATTTAACCTTAACCCCGAATCGCGCTTGCTTCTTACATACGGTCTTCTCATTTGCTCTATTTTTCTACTTTTCAGAAAAACAGTGGTTGTGTGGAGCTTATATTCGCAGCACACAGGACCAATACTGATCTCCTCTAGATCAGACTTTTAGATTTGCAGTGCGCCAAACCTTTGCAAAGTGCCACGCGAACTGGCCCCAGGAGGGCCACAAAGTAGTGACCCCAAAGCCTCGCCTCCGGGTCAGAGTCCACCGGCTGCCTGGCACTCATAGTGCCTCCCTGGCTCGCTCAGTTCACATCAGTAACTCCAAGCAAAGCACCCTTACTGAGATAGTCCTCAGTTCCGCGGGTCTCAGAAATTTCTCCCAGGATCAGCAGCACGCATCTATTATTGTTGTTTTTCCTAGGGCCGCGGGAAGGGGTCCTGAGTTTTTTGTAAAGAAGCAAAGGATTGTATCCGAAGCAAAGCGGCCGGCTACTTGAGCTTGGGTGCCCAAGAGCCTACTACTAGGGGTTTTAAGACAAGATCTTGCCTCGAATTAGGAAGCCATCTTCCTGCCTTAGTCTACCAAATGCTAGGTTTACATGCCAGAACCCTCTTGCAGCTGGGAATTAAGAAAAAGGAAATTTTCTTGCTGCAGAATCTGAAAATGAATCAAAGGTATGTGTTTTAATCAAACCCCAGGTGAACTGCAGGGAAAAGTTTGAGAGTCCCTGGTGTTTTGATAGTGTGAGTGTGAGTGTTCTTTGAGTTCTTTATTTCTTGCCATGGTAACAACTGATACAGTTTGATCCGTTCACTTTTTCTTGCTCCTCAGCCCATTAATATCTTCAAAGCCAATCCCTGAAGTCAGTTTGAGACTTGGTCTTCTCTCTCCACAAGCTGGAATACGTCTCAGAATGAGTAACCGGCAAAATCAGGTTATTAAGAGGATAAACTTCCAGTTTGAGGCTGGTCTGGGTATCACGGGGTATCCTAATCTGCTGTGTGAGACCCTGTGGGGAGGAAGTGGGAGAGGAAGAGAGAGAGGTGGGAGTGAAGAGAGAGGGAGGAACAACGTCTGGCCTTCTAGGATGGATAAAGACAAAGTATTAGTCATATAGGACTGCCATAATGAACATTGCAGGGTGCAGTGTTGTAACAACAGGAATTTCTTTTTGTTTATTTGTTTGCTTTATTTGTTAACTGTGGTGAGATAGATAAATGGTAGATAGATAGGATAGATAGATAGATGGATGGATGGATGGATGGATATATACACATTACACACATATCAAAACAGGTATGTATGTATTTTTTTTCTCTCATCGTTTGGGCGACTACAAGGCAAAGATCAAGGATTTCTTCCTAAGGATTCTTTCTCTTGGCTTGGTCTTCTCGATCTATGTGGTCTTCTTCTGCGGACGGTTTCCTAATACCCTCTTGTAAGGATGACAGTCACATTGGTCTCACCCACAAAAAATCATTTTGCCTTATCGCCTCTTCCAAGACATTATCTGCCAGTACAGTGACTTTATGAAGAACTAGGGTTTGCACATGAACCTGAGGGATTTGGAGGACACGGCGAATCACCCGCAGGCCGCCTCAGCCAGCCCCGTGCAGACAGCTTCTCTGTGGAACTGCAGGGTGGGAACAGAAGTGGCGGACGGTACAAATCCCGTCGCCTTCTTCTGTGCAGTCTCAGGTTGAAGTTGAGCCTTCTCAGGCCTGACAGGTCGATGTCGCTCCTCCCTCAGCCGTCCAGATTTTAACATTTCTGGTCTCCACTCCTGAATCTCTTTTATACTGTCTGAATTTATGTCTTAAGTCTGTTTTGAGTGGGGTCTGTGGACGGCACAAGGTGAATTCTTGACCTGGAAACGTCGCAAGGTAGCGGTGGCTGCAGGCTTTACGAACCCTGCAGTGAGTGGTTCCTCTCCTTCAACTCCCAACTGAAGCACTGGTGCTCACCCTGGCCTGTTATCCTTGCTTCTGATTGAACGATTAAACCACAACAAACTGTTATCCATGACTGGATCACCAAATTCCTGTCTTCAATTGTCTCTGGTTGAAACTCCATGATATTAAATGTAAACGTATTTCACCAATGAATCTGTAATAACAATATCGCTAACAATCCCAAATCAGGAAGAGAACAGACTGTTTTACAATAACAAATGAGGAGTAGCCCTCTCATGTGGGACCACGTGGCCTAATGGATAAGGCGTCTGACTTCGGATCAGAAGATTGAGGGTTCGAATCCCTTCGTGGTTGGCTGGTACCGTTTTTATCAATTTTCGACAATATTAGGCCATCTGACAACTGCCTCCTGACATAAAGTTAGTACTGGTTAAACACAGAGAAAACCAAAAATATTTAACCTGGATCAAATCACCCAGATCAAGGAGATCGAGATTTCTGAGAGTAAGAAGCAAAGCTGCCACAGGGGAAATGGAGACAAATCCCAAATGTGAGATTTTCTGAAGTGCAGTCGAGCTTAACTCTTAGAAAAGTCTTTTGTTTGTTTTTTTCAAGACAGGGTTTCTCTGTGTATCCCTGGTTGATCTAGAACTCACTCTGTAGACCAGGTTGGCCTCAAACTCGGAGACCCGCCTGCCTCTGCCTCTCGATTAAAGAGAAAAGTCCTGTATTAGAGCAAAACAACAAAACAAAAATCTGGGAGACTTCGCCAAACTAAAAGACACTGAAGTTGCCATGACAGTCAAACACAATGAACCAGCTTGGACCAGATCCCGACTAGAAAAACAGCTAGCATGCCTGTAATCCCAACACTCAGGAGACCGAAGCAGGAACATCATTACAAACTTGAAGGTCGCAGGTTCTAAAGAAGCGGCTTCAGGCAAGCCAGGACTACTGAGCGAAACATGATCTCAGAGAGGAGAGAAGGGAAGCGGGGAAAGAAGAGAGAGTGATGTTTTAGAGAAATTTAAACAAAAGCAGAATACGAGTAGATACTTTTAAAGAATTGCTACTTTGTCTTCATTAGACAAGGGCACAGTGGTTGTATCAATACATGTTCATATGATTCATGTTCAAGGATCAGGGTCAAGAAATATTTGCTGCATGAGGAAGAACAAATTTCTAGTCTCCGGAGTGGTCGGGGGAGGAGCAGAAAATCCTTGGTCGGGCTAAAGGTCACAGCCCCCAGGGCTTCTTTCCTGTCAGCTCTAGACGGAAACCCAACCAGGTGTGTGTTCATCCACCTTCCACGGTGTCTCCAGTGAGACTTCTCCTTGCCCCCCCCCCCCCAAAGCAATGTTTCACCCGGGCAAAGCTTTCCTCCGCTGTAGCCATGGTCCATGAGGGTTAAAGCTAGAACACAACTTCATCTTCTTCAGTTTGGCTCAGCCTGACACGACATTCAGATCTGAGCTTAAGTATTCTATGAATACTTACCAAAGCCCCGTGAAAGATTCAGAGCTTAACAAAAGAGTTAAAATGAATTTCATTAATTGGAACCTGTCTTCGTGTACCTTGGGGTTTGTTTAGAGTCACTCTAGGAAACATACAAGATCTTTGTAGTTGGGATCTAGCGTATGTTTCTCAGCTACGAGAGCACACTACATTATTCATTTCATCTTACCTTTTTTTTTTTGGTTTTTCGAGACAGGGTTTCTCTGTGTAGCTTTGTGCCTTTCCTGGAACTCGCTTGGTGTAGCCCAGGCTGGCCTCAAACTCACAGAGATCCAGAGATCCGCCTGGCTCTGCCTCCCGAGTGCTGGGATTAAAGGCGTGTGCCACCACC